>NC_054476.1:157848129-158148129 GCF_017639515.1 Carcharodon carcharias | reverse complement strand
CAACAAGAAAACAGCTCAGGCTGAAGCATCAGCAGATATGAGCCAGGGGTCAGCATTGAGTCCCTTCCTCTCCCTGATTGTCATGGATGTTCCAACTGAGTAAGTGAGACCAAAAATGCCCTGGTCAATGATGTTTGCAGATGACATTGAGCTATGTCATGTGGGGATGATGTGAACATGACTGAATATCTGGAGAAAAGGAGAAAAGCACTGGAAGACATGAGTATGATGATCAGTAGATCAAAAACCCAATATATGGACTGTCAGTTTGAGCCTAGGGAAGAGGGTCGGAGTGAAGGTGTAAAGATTATGGGTGAAGACTTGGAGAAAGTAAGTAGTTTCCACTGGGGTCACTTGTGGCAGAAAATGTAAGTATAGAAATGGAAATTAAACAATGGATTAGCCCTGGTTATAGTAATTGGAAGAAGTGCAGTGGGCTTTTGTGTCAGAAAAGATAGAAAAGTATCACTAAAACTGAAAGGAGGAATCTACAAGACTGTTGTGAGACCGGCCTTGTTATATAGTGCAGATACTTGAGCAACTACTGGATAACAATGAGATGTGGATGCTGAGATGGATGTGTGGAGTAACGAGAAAGGACATTCTCAGGAACCAGCACATCAGGCGGTCCGTGAAGATTATGGAAGCATCGAAGAAAGTAGCTGGGGAGAGATTGAAATGGTGTAGTAACCTGTTGTGGAGAGGGAGGGGAAATGTGGTGAGGCGAGCGGTGGAGGTGGGACAGCCAAGAAGAAGAAGAGACCAGATGGAAAGACGTGGTGGCAAGAGACAAAATGGGATTGGAAGAGGAGTGAATGACTGAGAGGAGCAGATGGAGAAGAGTGATCAACTAGCATCGTGATGATCCCAAAATGGGAGGAGCTAAAAGAAGAAGAAGAGGATTCAAGCGTAGTATATTGTGTCTGATTAGCTTTATTATTTACGGAACACAGACATTCTATGGGGCAGTTTCTTTACACAGAACCATCTTACTACAGCTTGGAATCATTGGCATGTTGTGCAGGGAGGCAGAGGATATTCTCAATACCCAGGGCTGCAGAAATTCATAATCTAGCTTTGCCTTGCTCTGTGGTTGCACTAGTACGGAGGAGGCTTTGCAAGAATCTTGCCAGGAATGAGAAAATTATTGCAGTGTGGAAACATTGGGTGGGCTGGGGGTGTCTGGAACAGTGGAAAATGAAGGAAAATTTAAACTGAGGGTGTGTAAAATTGTGGGGGGCCCAGGGAGAGTGGATTGAAAGGACCTATTTCCCTTAACAGGGAGCTCAATAACCGGAGATATATATTTAAAGTAATTGCAGGAGGATTACAGGGAATTTGAGGAGAATTTTTTTAACCCAGGCTAGGCATCTGGAACTCACTGCTGTAAGGGTGGTAGAGGCAAAAATCCTCATTGCACGTAAAAAATATTTGGATATGCCATAACCTACAGGCCAACAGACCAACAACTGGGCAGTGGAATTAGGCTGGATAGCTCTTGTTCAGCCAACACAGACATGATGGATCAAGTGGCCTCCTTATGTTTCTATGCTTCATACTATAACTGAATTGTTGCTTAGGCTGTGTGCTGAAGTTTTAAAGCTACAACCTTCTGACTCAGGAAGACTCGTATCTCCATGGGATTTGATGGAACTGCTCTGCTGTATTAATAAAAACACAACATGGTAGGAATCTGAAATAAAAAGCAAGTACCGGAAACACACAGCAGATCAGTCAGCATCTGCAAGAGAACGATGAGTAGCTGTTTTGATCATGACAATCATGATGAATTTTACTTCGGATAAAATGTTAACCTGTCAAGTGCTGACTGACCTGCGTGTGGATTATGCTGTCATATCTTATATATCCCTTCACAACATTTGATATTTTTTAATTACATTTACACTGGGCGAGCCGCAAAACCAAATGCAGCTTTCAATTGTTTCTGCCCAAAATGATTCTGCCTGTGATGGTCTTGTTCCATAACCCATGGCTAAATCTTTTGCTGAAAATCAGGCAGATAAGTGTTTTTCATCTGCAGTTATGAATCATTTCATCACTCCTTAATAGCAACAAGCTCTGCTTCTGCCAGAAGATATTCAAGGGAGGAGCCAGAAGCCTGTTCTTTAAACTAAACAGGTACCCCAAACACACATTTGCTGCAACAGATCTCAGGTTGTTACAGGTTTGCTGAGGAACATTTTCATCATATCTCTCGTCTCACGCGGGGGGTGAAAGAAATCTCTCCTAGGTTTCTGAAATATTCAACTCCTGGGCTGCCTATTTTCTGTTTGGTTTCTATGGGTCTGGTGCCTGTTGTCTTGTGATATTAGTTTAAATTCACAGCTGCCTTCAGGTACTTCCTGCAATTGTGATGTGATTTTGCTTGGTTGCACGAGGCAAAAGCAAACTGAATACAAGTCAGGAGCTATCCCCGTATCAGGGCATGATAGTCAAGAGAGCCCCATGGGAAGTCTATGACTCAAGCTTATTATAATCTTGCAAGAAGAGATAAAAATGCATCAATTTCATAAGGCACTAGCCTTACATGTGCCTCGAGCTGCACCCTGCTGTGATGCCACAAAAATAAACATTGCAAGAAAGATCATTTCAAATAAAAAGAAACGCAGGAGTTGCTGCTCAGTTAACCCAATGGATGGATAAAATGTGTGGTATAGTACCAACCCTTACTTACCCTGCAGAACTACCGCGGGTTATAACATGCCCCAGTGGCCCCAGGTTCAAGAGATTGGAAAGGAAAGCAAACTTCCCCCCCGGTCCTACTCCTGATCTAGAGATTCCTCTTATACTGCTGAGATGATTCATAAGAGCAGATGAAATGTTGTTAGCCGTCTGATTTTTCTATTTTAACTACAGGTTACAGAACAAGGCTCGCCAATGGCTAAATCACTGTGTATGTTCTTAATTCGGCATCAGTTACTTTTACAACCCTCAGAATCAAGTGGGCATGCAGGCTTAACTCGGTTTGTTAATAAATGATGTTCATCTTTAATGAGCTACTATGTCCCATGCCCATACCAAACCCCAGCATGAGTCATCAATTTTACAATATGGAAGATGGAAACAACAAATATTTTTAACCAGTGATGCAGAAGTTTAGAAGAATGCTGGGAGATCTTCTTTTCAATTTTGTGCTGTCTCCTTGAGGTTGTGGCTTCTTAAGGCTCTAGGACAATGGTGGCATTGTGGTACTGCCATTGTACTAGTGTTCCAGAGGTCCTGGATTAATGCTTCGGGGACCTGGAATCAAATGCCACCATGGTAGCTAATATATGAATTCATTAAATAAATCTGGAATATAAAGCTAGTCTAGCCTCAGTAGTAATGACCATGAAGCTATCATTGATTGTTGCAACAACATATCTAGTTCACTGATGCCCCTTAGGGAACGAAATCTATCAGCCTTATCTGGTCTGGCCTACATGTGACATCCGTCCCACAGCAATGTGGTTGACTCTTAACTGCCTAGCAAGGCACTCAGTTCAAGGGCAATTAGGGAGGAAAGCAATTCCTGACCTTGCCAGTGATGTCCACATCCCATCAAAGAATAAATGAAAAGGCTACATCACCATTAGGGCTAGTTATATTTAAGAGTAGGAATTAGAAGCAACTAAAACATGGAAAGGTAACAAAATCTCATGATGATTGAATTGTACTCTCCCGAGGTAACCTACAGAGGCTGAATGGGGCAAATAAAAGGAATACTGTGACATTAATTGAGCACGATTAAATAACTTGCATGAAGCCTTATCTTAGTGACTCCAGTTGCACTACTTGTTGGGGCATGACTACCTCAATGCTGTTTATGTATGTACAGATACGCACAGCAGGAATAATGTATCTACAGTGCTATTACATCCGTTGCATTGCCAGTTGTGTCTCCATATTTTTAAGTCTACTGAAATTTTGTTCTCAAATACAAACTCATCAACCTTTGCACCTATTGTGGTGTGAATCTTCCTACTAGCCAATATGGTGATTCCAGAATAATTTTCACACACAGGCTATTTCAGAAGCTGAATCTATCTAGAATTCAGTGTCCTAGTTTGATGAGTATTAGAAAGAAATAACTTGCATTTATATCTCACCTTATCATGTCCTTGCGTCATTCTAAAGAACCTCACAATAATTTTTTGAAGCGTGTCACTGTTGGTTGCTGCGCAAACAAAGCAGACAATTTTCAGAAAGCAAGATCCCATGAATAAGTGACTTGATAGATAATCTGAATTTGGTTGTTGGAGAAATGTGACCCAAACTGCACTTTGAGCAGTGCCAAGGGATCTTTTATCACCACCCAAGCTAGTGGACAGGGCCACAATTTAATGCCTCATCCAAAATATGGAACATCCAACAATGATGCATTCTCTAGACACTGAAATGTCAACCTAGACTGGAAGCTCAAATATTAGGTGGAGCTTGAGTCCATAACCTACCGACTCAAAGGCTAGAGTGTCAGGGTGACATAAGTGAGTATTCTCATTAGCTATGGATTTAACAGGATAAAGATGATATGGCAACCAGATAAATGATCTAAGATTTAATGTGGAGAAATGTAAAGTGACTCATTTTGTTAGGAAGAATGCGGAAAGACAAGATACAATAAAGGGTACAATCCTAAAGGGAGCACAGCAGCAGAGGGACCTGGGTGTTTTTGTACGTAAATCATTGGAGGTGACAGGACCAGTTGAGGGAGCGGTTAATAAAGCATGGCACCAGGGTCTTATTAATATATGGAACACTGATCCGTCCTCAACTGGAGTATTGTGTCCAGTGCTCAGATCACACTTTTGGAAAGATATGAAGGATTTGGAGAGAGTGCAGAAAAGATTCACGAGAATGTCCCAGGGATGAGGGACTTCAGTTACATGGATAGATTGGAGAATTTGGGACTGCTGTCCTTGTAGAAGAGGAGGTTGAAAGGAGGTTTGATAGAGGTATTTAAAAGCTTGAGGGGTCTGGACAGAGTAGATAGGGAGAAACCGTTCCCATTGGTGGAAGGATCGAGAACCAGAAGGCACAGATTTAAGGTAATTGGCAAAAGAAGCAATGACAACATGAGGAAAAACCTTTTCATGCAGCGAGTGGTTAGGATCTGGAATGCGCTGTGTGAGAGTGTGGTCGTGGCAGCTTCAATCAAGGCATTGAAAGGGGAATTGGATTGTTATCTGAAAAGGAAGAATGTGTAAGGTTACCGGGAGGGGTGGCACTAGGTAGATTGCACCTTCAGAGTGCCGGGGCAGACACAATGGACCGAATGGCCTCCGTCTGTGTTGTAACAATTCTGCGATACTGTAATTAAGAAATAGTTGAGAAAAATTGTAAAAGTTAGGCAACAGAAGCATGAGTTGCAAAAATAATGATATTTAGCTTGACATTAGCTCTACCTCACCACCACCTCTCTCGATTCCTCCACTGTTGCTAAATTGTCCGTCTGCCTATTGACATCCAGTACTGAATTCACAGAAATTTCCTGCAATTAAATATTGGGAAGACTGAAGCCATTGCTTTCAGTTCATTCTCCAAGACTCGTTTTCCAGCTATAAACGTAATACCTCTCCCTGGCAACAGCTGGAGATTAAGCCAATCTGATCGCAACTTTGGTGTTACATTTGACGCCAAGGTTAACTTTTGACCTCATATTCGCACCATCGCTAAGGTGACTTATTTCCAGCCATGTACCATTACCTGACTTTGTCCTTTACTACTGTCCTTCATCTACTGCTGAAACCCTCAATCATGTTACCTTTAGATTTGACCAATCCAGAGCACTCCTGGTTGGTCTCCCACATTCTAACCTCTGCAAACTTGAGTACATCTAAAGCCCTGTTGCTTGTGTCTTAACTCCAAGTCATGTTCACATATCATCACTGTACTCACTGACCTTGGCCCTTGGTCAACCAATGTCTCGATTTTAAAATCCTCATCCTTGTTCTCAAACCCCTCCCTAGACCCGCCGCTCCTCCAAAATTACCCTCTACGGACTATCTGCTCTCCTCTAATTCTGGCCTTTTGAGCATCCCCATTTTAATCGCTCCACCATTGGTGGCTGTACCTTCGGCTGCCTAGGCCCTAAGTTCTGGAATGCCCAGCTTACACCTCTCTGCCTCTCTACCTCGCTTTCCTCCTCTAAGACAGTCTTTGACCAAGCTTTTGGGTCATCTGACCCAACATCTCCTTACGTGGCTCGCTGTCATATTTTGTTTTATAATGCTCCTGAGAAGTGCCAGGACATTCTGTTACATCAAAGGCGCTATATAAATATAAGTTGTTGTCACGCAAATGGGAGTATAGACAGTTTAGCAGCAATGACTTCAGATAAATAAACCCTCTACAAGCAAACATCACTGAAAGGTATTTTGACAGTCAGAAGGTGGAAAAATTTAAATGAGCAATGCTTCAGAATTTTACATGAATGCTTTAACCATAGGAACTGTGCAATCATTCACACGATGGAACTACAATTACACATGTTCTAGATTGGCTTAGTAAGAATCTTGCTTTTAGATCAGGAGTTAGTTAATTCAAGGTCTGCTCCAGGACTTCAGCACATAATCCAGTTAGTACTATACTGAACAAGTGCAGAGTTATCTGGGGTGGGCATTGAGGATGTCATATTTGAAGAAAACCATTAAAAGCAGACAGGTTATTCTTCTCTCTGGTGTTTATGAGATCTTGCTATGCACCAAGTTTTTCCATAATTGCCTCCATAACCCAGTGACTACACTACAAACTAATTCATTACATGGAAGTGATTTGAGAAAGATGGGATAAGATGCTGTATAAATTCAAGCGTTTCTTTCATATAATATTCCTGAACCCTTACAAATCTCATCACAGTTTTTCCTGTTCTCAAAAAGTACCCCCACAGCCATGGTACATATACAAGTTATTCAATATAGAGCAAATGTTAAGAGGAGTAAGGCTTCTTTGGTCTGATAAAGGAGGTAGAGAGATTTCTGATAGGGCAACACCTGGGTAACAGTGACCAAAGAATTATGAGTTTCAACTTAATCAACCAAACCTACGCTGCTGAAAATGTATTGCTAGTACCAGGTTGTAAGCGAGCTACATTTGCGAAAATGGCAGATGATGAGTAAGATTGATTGGGCTTCCTACTAGGTGGAGAGAATAACAACACTAAAGAAAATAGTATGCTTTTAATCTCCCTCCAATTGGTGCATCTTGCCCACCATAATCATTGTATTCTGGACTTTGAAAATTATTTAGAAATAAAAATGAAGTACTGAGCTAAAGGGATATATATATATAAATTATGAAGCTACTTATTTAGTTTTCAAACAAAAGAATGGACAAAGTTGCAGAATTCAATCCTTAAAGCAACGGTAAAGACCCTTGCATACATTTTCTGTCAACATAAACCCGTTAGCCCAGTGTTACCCATATATGGCACAAACACCCCTATGGTTTTGAACAAGCAAATCCTCACCATTAGTAATGGTTCAAGAGAGCTACTAGCCAAATAGTTGTTTGGTAGTAGAGAAAGTGAGTGTTGCTGAAAAAGAGACTTTTTTGTCAAAGCTTTTTGTCTTGCACTCATCAGGACAATTTGCAAGAATATCAAATGTATTGGTGCATTCTCCATGGCAACGCCTCTACCAATTAGACTGCACTTGCCAACCAATTATCACTCTCTTCTCATATAGTATAAATTGTTGTTCCCTTTACATTTGGTATTCTTGCTAATTGTCCTGATGAGTTCAAGATGAAAAGTTTCAACAAAAATTGTCTTTTCTCAGCAATACTCAAGATCTACTAGCAATGTCATAACAACTTTGTACGTGTTCAGTTTTTATCCATCACACTATGGATTAAACAAGTTGTTTAATGCAAGTTTCTGTGCCAAACTTGAATATAAAGTACCCAAGGCACCACTTACAATCAATAAACAAACTCTGTAGAAACCCAGCATAATGGAGCCAGAATATATGCACCTCCTTAATTGACCCTTGAATAACCCACTCATCAAATTATTATATTTTGCAGGCAAGGGACGCATACCTACATCTACCAGAGGAATAGTTCAGTATGTCTTATGTTTTCTAATGCTTCATGGGCTTTATAGAAAGCCCATGCTATAACGTGCAGCACATGAGTTTTGTTGCTGTATATATAAAAGCCTAGCACATGCCCATCGTGTAGCAGATGGATAACCATTGTATAACCTAATCCGCCTGATGGGAATGAGGCTGGATTGGGTTGGGTATCGTTTTACACCCCACCAAGTGACCTGTTCCCCAGGTGCCACACTTCAAAGGGTAACAATTTGTTACATAGGCAAAACACTTTTTTAAAGTCCGGGACACCTGATGTTTATAAACAATGTACTTCTAATTGATCTCAACTACAATTACACTTATCTACAAAAGCCTAGATTATCACAAGTAGAACTCAAACATTGGTCTTAAAGGGGCAGGCCAGGTTCATAACTAAATATCACAATTGTGTGGCAAATGAGTCATGAGAAATGCCAGGGAAGATCTCCTAAATGTACACAACTGTGCTGCATATAAAAGTGTGAATTAATGATATCCCAGTCTAGCAGCACGAATGACTAATTAATCATGTGTAGCTCTTACAGAACATCAGGGGGATAAAGATTTAAAAAGAGAAAATAAAATGTACAGAGACAGTGAAAACAGAAAGCACGAGGGCTTGGAAGATAATAGGAAAGCAACTTTCATCAAATTTCAAGTTCAATGGAAGTGAAATGATAGAATAAATGCAGGAGAATAGCGAGTGAGAACATCACACTGGAGATTGTTGCATATTTTGGAATATTACTAGTCTGCTACTTTAACAATGGGGAGAGAAAGGGCTAGCAGGGGTCAAAGTCCCTATCATGGGATAACAAGCTTATTTTTACATAGCATCACATGGTATTTGCAGCACAGAAACAGGCCATTCAGCCTGTTTATGCTCCACATGAAACTCCTCCTATTTTACTTCGTCTCAGCCTTTCAAAATTCTTATACTCCTTTCCCCTTCACCTGCTTCTCTAGCTTCCCCTTAAATGCTTCTATGCTATCCATCCCAACTACTCCTTGCTCTCTGAGCAAAGGAAGCTTTATTTGCAAAGTAAGGCAATAAAGATCATACAAGCCATTCTCACAGCATGCCAGAGATCAGTCATCCACAGGCAGAATGCAAATGTTCATCCCACAGGCATATGAGTGGGAAACAAGAGCACAATTATCAGCTTTCACTATCATTCATGCACATAGCAATGCTGGTACAAGCCAAAGCACGGCAGTTATCAGAAGGTATTGGCTATTTTTAATGCCAGTAGGCAACTCTTTCTCTTTCACCTCATCTCTCTCTCTCACAGATTTATTTCTCCCATGTCAACCCTCTCACTCAGGCATGCTTACTATCCTGTAATCAGCTCCTCTCCTCCTGACTTCATTCTGCGATGTGACGGCATAAGGGGAAGGGAACAGAATTAGGTGTTAAGGTGAAAGGGAAGTCAGCGGTAAGAAAGAGAAGTGCTTTCCAACCTAATATGGGTTAGATTGGCATCTGTGGTTCAGTGGTAGCACTCCCACCTCAGCGTCAGAGAGCTGGGTGTTCATGTCTCACTCCAGACGTTTTGAGAACATAACCTGACACCTCAGTGCAGTATCAAGGGAGCGTGTGCTTTGAATGGACATTAAACTGAGGCCCCATCTGCCCTCTCAGGTGGAAGCAAAAGATCCCAGGACAGTTCTCCCCTAATGCCTGTGGTCAATATTTAGCCCTTAACTGACATTACTAATGTTAGGTTAGCTGGCCATTATCCTTTGGCTATTGTGGGGCCCTGCTGTGCACAAATTGACTGCCATGTTCTACTGTGTTATAACAGTGAATACATTTCAAACATGCTTGGGCTGCAAAGCATTTTGGGACATCTGCAGTTTGTGAAAGGCACCATTTAAATATCAGGTCGTTTTTTTTTATTTGAATTATGATCTCAAAGGTGCATCTTCCACTGCACAAATGTGATAACCTTGGGGTGAATTTTACCGGAGGATGTATTCCTTGCACCTCCTGTGGTCAACAAGTCAGCCGGCACCCACTCTGGCTTTAAACCTGGCTGCCCCGCCCTGACTCTACACTGGTGGCAGCCTTAATGAGGTACGAGTGGGACTTCTGCCCCTCAGGGACAGCAGGAAGTTCCGCCCTCGACCGCTGTCAGCCAATCTGACTGTGAGTGCAGACACGATGGGCCGAATGGCATCCTTCTGCGCAGTTAACAATCCTACCATTCTGTGATTGGCTGGCAGCTCTGTCGGCTCAGCAGTGCCAGAGCGCAGCGGTGGCCACATCTAGCACTACACGGGGTCCTGAGATGAACTAAATAAGCCCGGGCATTTTGGTCAGCTACATTTTCATGACCTAGTGAGGTGGGGGGGAGGGGAGGGAAGGGAGCTGCCTCCCTTCAGCTTCCTCTGCCGCATGTATTATTGCAGCGGGAGCGGAATGAGGTCCTTAAGTGACCATTTAAGGACTTCAATAGGTCTAAGTGACGGTGGGTTGCCTGACACTTTACCTGATCCCTTAATATCAGGGACAGGTTGGGAGTGGGTTGGAAGGTGCTGGGCTGGCCACCTGCTTTATTTACCTATTTTACCTATGCTGCCCTCCCTCCCACCTTCACATGTGCCAGCATGGCAGCAGGGGGTAAATCTCACCCGCCTTATTTCTGATTACAGTGTCGCACTTGAGTGAGTGCTAATCTAATGTCAGTTTGTGTCACGTTATGTGTAGTTTTGCGTTTATGGACTCACAGTCACTTGGGACTGAACTGAAAATCCAAAATCATTTTAATTATGACCGTATGAATGAGAGGAAACTTCGTCCCTTCACTCTGAACATAAATTCAAATTAAAGCCCTCAAGGTGACAGGAGAGGATACAAACATATTGCACTCCCATCACAAAATCAGAATTTCTATAAAAAGCAGAAACGAGTTAACTTACAAAGCTATATACCCCATTTCAATGTTATACTTCAATCAATGTCCCCTCCGAGGATCATAACCTTGTCATGGCGGAGGGAGGGCTTGTGTGGTCCAATGAACCTTTGTCTGGAGGCTCCAACTCCTGGTAGCGTCTCCCTCGGCCAACAAGGTCCAAGGTGAGGTTCCAGACAAAGAACAATCTACCAGGGACACCCCCTTGATAGTTTTAGAAACAACACAGAGAACCTTGCCCGGAACAGGGAAACCGGGACCCACCCTCCTGGAGCCAGGCCTAGGGGTGGGGTTCACCTGCAAGCGCCTGGTGGCCGGGCTACACGTGGAACCCAGCCGGGCTGAGCCCGAAATGGTTTCATGGAGCCACCTTGTGGACCCACCACCTGCAAGGCAAAGGGCGGGAGATCGGGCGCGATGCTGGGCTGGCAGTGAGCGAGAGCAGGACAGATTGAGACAGACTAGACCATGGCAATGGAAACTGGCTCTTGGGATGTGTGCTGTCACCTCGCTGGTGGGGAAGGAGCCAGAGCTGGTGGAGGGGGCGGAAGGGTACTGACTAGGTATAGTTGGTCTCACCTCTACACATAGCATTGGCTCTGGAACCAAATTCTCAATCGAGGGTGGTCTCTCTCCTAATCCAGAGTGGCCCCCCTCCCCCTGGAAGAAGCCCCAGGTGGGTGTGGGGACCCTCACAAGCCCCCAGCTGGGTGCCACACAGTTGGAGTTTGTCCCAGTGGACGAGAGGGTCACCTCAATGAGGCTTCGGGTCTCATAGAGGAAAGCTTTGACTGTCATTTGGGCTTATGCACCAGACAGCAGCTTGGAGCACTCAGCCTTCAGAGAGACCGTGGGATTGGCGCGCGATAGGGTGCCACCTACCGACTCTGTCGTCTTACTGGAGGACTTGAACGTTCACGTGAGGAACGATGGGGGTACCTGGAGAGGGGTGATCGGGAGGAACGGCCTCCCCGATCTGAACCCGAGCGGTGAGTTGTTGGACTTCTATGCTAGTCATGGGTTGTCCATAACAAACGCCATGTTCGAACACAAGGATGCTCATAAGTGTACCTGGTACCAGAGCACCTTGGGTCAAAGGTTGTGTTCGCCAGCAAGCGCTTGGCGGCCGGGTGACCCACGGAACCCGGCCGGGCTGAGCCCGAAATGGCTTTGTGGAGTTGCCTTGTGGGCCCACCACCCGCAAGGGGAAGGGTGGGGGCCGGATGTGATGCCAGGATGGCTTTATAGTTGTGCCATTGGGCCTAAAGCCGTATGTTCTGGACACTCAGGTGAAGAGAGGGGAAAGACTGTCAACTGATCGCCGCCTGGTGGTGAGTTGGATTCGGCGCGTGGGAGGTGGCTCAGACACTCATGGGAGGCCCAGACATGCTGTGAGGGAGGCCTGGGAGTGTCAGGAGGACATTTCTGTGCAAAATGATTTCAAATCCCACCTCCGGAAGAATTTCTCTTGTATCCTGGATGAGGTAATGGGCATTGAGTCCGAATGGACTATGGTCAAGACCTCAATCGTTGTGGCTTGAAGGCAGTTGGTGCCGGTCATGGCGGCAACCCTAGGACCCACCGGTGACACCAGTGGTGAGGGAGGCTGTCAAATCGAAGAAGGAGGCCTTCCCGGCAAGGCTCGCAGATAGGTCTCCTGATTTGGTTGAGAGGTATCGGCAGGTCAGAAGGGCGATCACTGAAGCGAAAGCTTGGGCATGGGAGGAATTTGGAGAGGCCATGGAGATTGACTATTGGATGGCATCAAAGTTGTTCTGGCAAACCATTCGGTGCTTTAGGGGGGGTCACCCAAGCTGTGCAAGGGTGGGGTAATGCTGACCACGACTGGGGAGATCGCCGAGAGGTGGAGGGAACACTTCGAGAAACTCCTCAACCTGGTGGACTCGCCCTCCTCACAGGAGGCAGTGCCTGAACCTTCCGGTGAGAGCGGATCTATCGCTGCTGCTGTGGTTGCCGCAGTGGTCAAGGATAAGGCAGCAGGGGTGGACGGGATTTGTCCAGAGATGTTGAAGAGGCTGAACGATGTTGGGGTGTCGTGGTTAACATGCTTCTTCTCAATGTTGCATGGAAGGCGGGGACAGTGCTGCTGGATTGGCAAACTGGGGTGGTGATCCTCATCCTTAAGAAAGTGGGGGCGGGGGCAGAGGGTGTGTCCCAATTATAGAGGCATCACACTGCCCAGCCTCCTCAGGAAAGCCTAGAGTGCTGGAGAGGAGACTTTGTCCATTAGTCGAACCTCAGGCTTGAGAGGAACAATGTGGACTCCACCCTGGCCGTGGAGTCGCGGACCAGCTCTTTGCCCTCTCACAGATACTTGAGGGTTTGTGGGAGTTTGCTAATCCGGTTTACCTCCATTTTGTAGACCTGGAGAAGGCATATGACCGCGTTCCTCAGGATATTTTGTGGGAGGTGCTGTGGGAATATGAGGTGGCGGTGCCACTCCTGCGTGCTATCAGGTCCTCCTATTTGCAGAGTGAGAGTTGTGTGCACATTCTCAGTGTTATGTGAAATTCGTTCAAAGTGGGCGTTGGACTTCGCCAAGGGTGCATCTTGTCTCCACTCCTGTTCATGATTTTCATGGACAGGGTATCAAGGCACAGCCGAGGTACAGAGAGTATCCAGTCTGGGGGCTTGAGGGTGGCGTCTCTGCTGTTTGCAGATGACGTACCTCTTTCCTCATCCGAATGTGATTTCCAGTGAGTACTCGAATGTTTCGCTACCGAGCGTGACGCGGCTGGGATGCGGATCAGCACTTCCAAATCTGAGGTCATGGTTCTCTCCCACAAAAGAGTGAGCTGCTCTCTCCAGGTGAGGGGGGAACAGCTTCCCTTAGTGGAGGAGTTCAAGTATCTCAGATCTTCTTCATGAGTGATGGCAGGGGGCAGCGTGAGACTGTCCAGTGGGTCGGTGCGGCGGCCGCAGTTCTGCGGGCCCTCTACCAGTCCCTGACGGTGAAGCGGAAGCTGAGTTTTAGGACGAAGCTCTCAGTTTACCGGTCGATCTACATCCCCATCCTCACCTATGGTCGTGAACTGTGGGTAATGACCGAAAGGATAAGATTGCGGGCACAAGCGGCAGAAATGAGGTTTCTCCGCGGGGTGGCTGGGGGTCCTCTCCAGGACAGGGTGAGGAATTCGTAAATCTGGGAGAGCCTCAGAACAGAGTCGCTGCCCCTCTGGATCGAGAGGGGCCAGTTGAGGTGGTTCGGGCATCGGATATCAGATGCCCCCCTGGTAGGTTCCTGCTGGAGCTGTACCAGGCACGGCCCAGTGGGCGGAGACTAGGAGGCCGACCCAGGACACGCTGGAGGGATTACATCTCTCGGCTGGCCTGGGAATGCCTGGGAATCCCCCAGGAGGAGCTGGAATGTGTGGCTGAGGAAAGGGAAGCCTGGTCGGCCCTGCTCTGCCTACTGCCACCCTGACCCTCACCAGGAGAAGTGGTGTGAAAATGGATGGATTGACGAACTTCAATCATGGAAATCTATACAACTGAATGAAAAATAATTTTAACCCACTCGACATTCCCAACTCAAGCAATTATCTGAGTTTTATTTGTTATATTCCGACCATACTGCAATCTGTCCCTTGTCAGCAACATGAGTTCAATTAACTATCATTTGTCATTTCCATTAAATTGGTTGGGAGGTCAGTGAGACATTAACATACAGAGCAGGGATGTTGAAATAAATTCTGTCCAAGATTCCTTCCTTTACATTGTGCTTATAACAAGATACAGTACAGTAGGAATTTTTTTAATTCTTTGATGTAATGTGAGTGTCACTGGCTACGCCAGCTATAGTTGCCCACCCTTAATTGCACTTGAGAAGATGGTGGTGAGCCGCCTCCTTGAATTGCCCTAGTCCATCTGGTGTAGGTACACCCACAGTGCTGTTAAGGAGGGAGCTCCAGGTTTTGAACTAATGACAGTGAAGGAACATCGGCGACTGTCCGGGTGGCTTGGAGGGAAACTTGCCGGTGGTGGATGGGACGCCTGTCAAGCGAGGTGTTTTGTCCTGGACGGTGTCGAGCTTCTTGAGTGTTGTGGGAGCTGCACTCATCCAGGCAAATTGAGAGTATTCCATCACACTCCTGACTTGTGCCTTGTAGATGGTGGACAAGCTTTGGCAAGTTAGGAGGTGAGTTATTCACCATGGAATCCTCAGCCTCTGATCTGCTCTTTTAGCCACAGTATTTATATGGCTGGTCCAGTTCAGTTTCTGGTCAAAGGTAATCCCCCAGTGTGTTGATGGTGTGGGGTTTAGCAATAGTAATACCATTGAATGTCAAGGGGGGAGACAGATAGATTCTCTCTTGTTGGAGATGGTAATTGAATAGCAGCCCATAATCCATAAACTCAAATCCCATCAGCATAAATCATGAAATTAAACTGTATAAACCTTGTAATTTATGGATTACCACCAGGAAGAAAGAAACCTGCCTTGAAAACTCCAAAGCTGATTAGAAAAAGGCTTTCATTTATAAAGCACTGTTCACCACCACCGGACATCTCAAAGTGCTTGACAGCCAATGAAATACTTTTGCAGTTTAGTCATTGTTGTAACATAGCAAACACAGCAGCCAATTTGCACACAGCAAGCTCTGACAAACAGCCATGGGATGTGAGCTGATAACCTGTTATCATGATGTCGATTGAGAAATTAATATCGGCCAGAACAATAACTCCACTGATCTTCTTTGAAAGAATGCCACAGGGTCTTTTACATCCACGCAAACAGGCAGACAGTACCTCAGTTTACCATCTGAATTGAAAGGCAGCTTCTCTGACAGTGCAGCACTCCCTCAATACTGCATTGGGAGTGTCAGTCTTGGAGTGGGACTTGAACCTAAAACCTTATGACTTGGAGGTAAGTGTACTACCAACTGAGCCACAATAAAAGCCACCAGGAAAAGGAAGCTAATCTGGCCATGAGGCATGGTTGACTCTTGATTGCCCCTCGAAATAGTGCAACAAGCCCTTACATTTTAAACAACCATTGCCAAATACAAGGAAAAATATCTGACATACCTATCAGCAACAACCCAGGCGTGCTGGGGTTTCTATTTTTGCCAGATGCTAGTTACTCATAAATAGTCAAAACCCATATTATTACAATCACTGGATTTCATTTTTTATCCCCCAAAGGATGCAACTAATTCAGCCCCAGTTTGAGCTAAAATGTAACTTCCATTTTATTGTAACGATGAGCTTGCCGTTACTACTGAATGATATTTTTGTTTACTCTCATGCAAAAATGGGCCTGTTGGGTATGGAATTCTTAATCTTCTCTGTAGTTTCACATTCATACAGTATTGTGATCACGCAGCCACTGTGGACACGAGACAAGAAAATGGAATCTTCATTCGTATTACGCAGCCACTGTTCAATCACAGCCACAACACTGGCTCAAACCAGACAGCAAAGACTTGGGTTTCAGGCGAAGGAGCTGGGGGACGTACATAGTTTACATTTGAATGGAACTGCCACCTAGCTATGGCAACCAATTTGGTTTAATCCTTCAAATGCCCACCTTAAAAGGGTTTCTCATCACACAGGATTAAACTGTTACTATAGCAACAGTATCTGCGCCACCCCAAACTCAAGAGGCTAGGCAAACAAAGAAAAGAATCAAAATACATCACCAGAAAATGCAAATTAAAAACAAAAGCAAAAAAGGTTAGCCAATTATTTAGAGCGAGGTTTTTGGGAACAGGTATAAAGTATATATTTTTATAGAGAAGAGCCTCCCTTGCTGCTTCATTGTAAAGGGAATGATTTCGTCCGATAAAGTATGACCACTCTTTTCATTCGACAGGATTTATCCCGTCCTTCAGAAATGTCAGGCATCAACCAGTGGGAGGGAAGAACAGAAAACAACAAAGATTTGCGCTCATAATAACTCTTATGTATAAAACAAAAAAAAATCAATCAGTAGGGATAGATAAGGAAATGGACACCAAGTCATGGGAAGAGAGGGGTCAGGAGCATGAAAAGAAATGGGCCTGGAGAAGCTTTTGAAAAGCGAATTGAAGATTCAAGGGTATCCATGAGGCAGTTCCAGACAATAATGCTGAGGAGGCTGCAGCTCCTGCGGTGAATGGTGAGGTGGAGAGATACAAGGGTTGGGCACAAAGGTGAAGGAGCAAAGGGTGCAATAGAGAATATAAGGTTGGAGAAGAGATCCCCAGAAAATTGGAAACAAAAACAGGAAATGCTGGAAAAACGCAGCATCTGTGGAGACAAAGACAGAGTTTTCATTTTGAGTCCATGTGGCTCTGAAGTAGAGTCATACGGACTTGAAACGTTAATTCTGTCTTTCTCTCCACAGATGCTGTGAGACCTACTGCGTTTTTCCAGCAGTTTCTGTTTTTGTTTCAGATTTCCAGCATCCGCAGTATTTTGCTTTTTTTTTCCCTTGGAGACCCATGCTGACTCCTGCCTGTCTCTCACTGACACTGCAGAGAGGAGGACCAGCAAGAAGATGGAAGGTGGATTCATTGCTGCCAACATAATCACACACAGGCAGGAGAGAAGAAGGGGAAGATGCCAGCAGAGGTGCCTGGCTCAGCAAAGGGAGGAGCAAAACCCTCAAGACTAAGGGCCCAGCAGGTCCCCCCTCTGGATGCAGAGGATGAGGCTCACAAAAATGTCATGTGTAGGCGGCTCGCAAGACAGAAGGTGTACAGAACCCGCATGTCTTCTCTGCAGATGAGTGACAGACAGTGTGGCCGAGTGCCCCTCCAATTTACTTTTCAAATAATTGATCTTCTTGTCTTCCATCAGCCTGTGAGCAGTGATTTCCAGAGACGTCGATGTTGAGGCTAGAATTTCAGTAACGGAAGAATGACAGACTGTTTTCAACCTGCTGTCTAAAGAACTGTTCAGAAGGAGATTGTAGTGCATCACCTGGCAATTTAACATCAGCCCAGGAATTTGTACGCAGCAGGATTCCCTGCCCATTAAATTGTGGTTCCACCTCGATGGTATCATCAGTGTATGGTTATAGTCATTTTATTTTGTAATTTAGTGCCTGTTTTACTTTCTCCATCTATACCAACATAAGATATTTCATAATTGCTAGATTTTCCTAGCAACAGATTGAATCTGTTCCAGTTGGTGGTGGATAAGTTTTATTTAGAGCACCAATTCTCATTTGAAGAGGTTTCTGAAGTATATCCTTCACCCCAAGCAACCATTGACTATTTCACATAAGGTGCAGGCTTCTTACCTCCAACAGAAGACTATCCATATTTCAATATGCATATAGAAAATAATCCATGAATATAATATGAATAGAATGTCTTCAATGAACATCATTCCTAAGGTTTATCTGTCCTATTGGTTTGAATACAAAATTCCAATGGTCCCCCAAAGCTTGTGGGAGTTCACAAAATAAATGGGAAGGAACATCCTGGAAACTGAGAAGGTAGACAACTCCAATAGGTCTGGGATGAATATCGACCCTCCCCCTCCCCCACCCCACCCAACACATCACTACAAGGCTAGATACATCCAAACATCATAATACTTGGGATTGGAAATGATTTCAAAAAGATTTCAGAAAATAAAAGATGCATGTGCCCTTCCTTTGTATCTACCCCACTGGTTCTGAGCTCAACCAGTGATGGGGGAGATGGTGGTGTAATGGTAATGTCATTGCACTAGTAATCCAGAGGCCTTGGCAAATTCTCAGGGGTTCAAATCCCACCGCTAGCAGCTAGTGGAATTTGAGTTCAATAAATATAATCTGGAATTAAATGCTCATCTTAGTGATGGTGACAGTGATTAATGATTGTCACAAAAACCCATTTGGTTCACTTTAGGGAAGGAAATCAGCCATCTTTCTGGCCTATATATGACTCCAGATATCCAGCAATGGGGCTCTTAACTGTCCCTCCAAAATGGCTGATCAAGCCACTCATTTCAATGGCAGTTTGGGATGGGCAACAAATGCTGGCCTTCCAGTGATGCTCACATCCCAAGAAAAAGGAAAGACTTGTGCTTTCAAGGAAATTGATGGAAACAGAACCACCTGAATATGTATCACAGACAACAATGGCAACATTAGGGCACAGCTTGATGTGGGTATTCACCAGCCTTTTGCGGTCCAAGGAGTTTTCTATAGTATAGACAGACCATGTGATATCCAATTAACTGTCTCTAAACAAGTAGTTTAGTTCTATCCTGAAAATCCACCTCATCAATGCATTCCCTGCGGCCATCCTTACAGGCTCTGAGTCAGGCTTGTCAAAATATTGCTAACCACAGCACATTATACTGTTGTGATTGATTTCATTTGAAAGGCTGGTCTTTGGCACAAGGGCTTTCCAGAGCTCAAAGTAGTTTGACAATAGCCTGGGACTATCAGAAATGTTTGCAGTGGTGTTGCAATCAGGAATTGTCCAGGAATGGGAAATCTCAAGAGCAAGTTGAAAACCTCGAAGCATACTCACAGTCTATCTGTACATGATGAACCGGAGAAGCCAACATTCAACTCATGATTCTGAACAGGTCCTTACCTCACATGAGTGTCTGAAAACAACTCTTGTTCCTTTGGACAACCTGGTAATAACTTTCAATACCTCTCTGGCCACAGAAGAGGTGCCAGAGGACTGGAGGACAGCCAATGTGGTATTCAAGAAAGGAGGAAGGGATAAACCAGGGAACTACAGGTCAGTCAGTCTAACCTCAGTGGTGGGGAAACTGTTGGAAGCAACTCTGAGGGACAGAATTTATCTACACTTGGAGAGGCAGAGATTAATCAAGGACAGTCAACATGGTTTTGTTAAGGGGAGGTCATGTCTGACCAACTTGATTGAATTTTTCAAAGAGGTGACCAGGTGTGTAGATGAGGGCAATGCATTTGACGTAGTCTACTTGGACTTCAGCAAGGCTTTTGATAAGGTCCCGCATGGGAGACTGATAACGAAGGTAAGAGCCCATGGGATCCAAGGCAATTTGGCAAATTGGATCCAGAATTGGCTGAATGGCAGGAAGCTGAGGGTGATGGTCGAGGGGTGTTTTTGTGACTGGATGCCTGTCTCCAGTGGGGATTGGTGTTGGGTCCCTTGCTGTTTGTGGTATATTTAAACGATTTAGACTTGAATGTAGGAAGGTTGATCAGTAAGTTCGCGGATGACATGAAAATTGGTGGGGTCGTAAATAGTGAGGAGGATAGCCTTAGATTACAGGAGGATATAGACAGGCTGGTCAGATGGGCTGATCAGTAACAAATGGAATTTAATCTGGATAAGTGTGAGGTGATGCACTTGGGCAGGACAAACAAGGCATGGGAATACACGATGAATGGTAGGACCCTGAGAAGTACCAAGGATCAGAGGGACCTTGATGTGCATGTCCACCGGTCCCTTAAGGTAGCGGGACAGATAGATAAGGTGGTTAAGAAGGCATATGGGATACTTGCCTTTATTAGCCAAGGCATAGAATATAAGAGTAGGGAGGTTATGGTGGAACTGTATAAAACACTGGTTAGGCCACAGCTAGAGTATTGCGTGCAGTTCTGGAATCCGCATTATAGGAAGGATGTGACTGTACTAGAGAGAGTGCAGAGGAGATTTACCAGGATGTTGCCTGAGCTGGAGAGTTTTAGTTATGAGGAGAGATTGGATAGACTGGGGCTATTTTCCCTGCAGCAGATGAGATTGAGGGGGGACATGATTGAGGTGTATAAAATTATGAGGGGCATAGATAGGGTAGAGAGGAAGGAACTTTTCCCCTTGGTGGAGGGATCAATATAGATTTAAAGTAAGGTGCAGGAAGTTTAGTGGGGATGTCAGGAAGAATTTTTTCACCTAGTGGGTGGTGAGAATCTGGAACTCACTGCCTGAAAGGGTGGTAGAGACAGAAACCCTCATAACATTTAAGAAGTATTTGGATGTGCACCTGCGATGCCATGGTTATGGGCCTAGTGATGGAAAATGGGATTAGAATAGTTAGGGACTTGTTTGACTGGCACAGACTCAATGGACCGAAGGGCCTTTTTCTGTGCTGTAAACCTCTATGATAATAGGCCTATACGAATGAGTGCGGAGGGTAACTGGAACTGAAAGAAGTAAGTTTACTTTCCCTGGCCATATTTAATGCCACCGATTTGCGTGTTTTCTGATGTGATTGGGGCTTCTATATTTGGGAACTATTTATGGAGTAGCATCTTAGCGTCATATTGAATTAGAGTCATAGGGTTAGAGTCATCCAGCACAGAAACAGGCACTTCGGCCCATCGTGTCCGTGCCGGCCATCAAGCGCCTATCTATTCTAATCCCATTTTCCAGCACTCGGCCCATTGCCCTGTGTGCTATGGCCTTTCAAGTGCTCATCGAAATACTTCTTAAATGTTGTGAGGAGAAATAGGGCTTTTCAAATTGAAAAAGAACCCCACAGAATCCTGGTGCTATAAATTTTGAAAGTGCTACAAAATCAAACGCGGATTGTTTTATATATATATATATATAAAGCTTTTAGTATAAGAATTTTAAAATGACAGTGTACTGTCCCTTTAAATTGTGTAATCTAATTACAGCTCCCTAAACATCTCCTTTCTTGTTGGACAACTCAGTGAATCTGGAGCCTGGTGACGTTGCTTTAAGAGCCTGGGAGGTGGTGCTGTTTTGTGTGTGTGTGTGTGTGTGTGTGTGTTTTTTCTCTCTCTCTCTCTCCAGTCAGGTTTGTGGTGTCGACAGTGAGTATAATCCCGGAGGCTGCGGGGAGGAGAGAGGAGGGAAACAGCCCAGCTCTTAAATAAAGCGCTTGAGTGCACCAGCAGCGCACAGGGCTCCGGCGCTGGCCAATCTTCAAGGCTCAAGTCCAAGGCGGTGTAGAATGGCAAAGCAAAGCAAGGTAAAGTCAAGAGAGGAGGGAAAGGAGGAGGGTGGCGGGGATGGTGGTGGTGGACCTCAGTCCGAGTGTTAAATCTCAGTCTCTTAAAGAAACACTAATCCACGTCCTCAAGCAGATGTTGCACATTGGGAGCGGAAACTACACTGAACCTTCATGTCCAGTAAACAGGGATCGCGGTGCGTTTGCTTTATAAAATGGACATTTTAAGCTCCGCTCCGGTATTTTGTGAGTTGTTGAGTAAGTTGGTCAGCTGTGCCTGGTCCAGATTGGAGGAGGTGGTGGGGGGTGGGGGGGGGGGTGGAAATTGGATTTAAAAGTAAAATCTTTTGAAATGCAGTGTGGTTATGTTTGTGTGTGTGTGTGTGTGTGTGTGTGTTTTGTGACTGCGACACTCGAAGCAATCGCTTTACACAGTATTCGGAATCCACTCAATACTCGCAGTGCTGGAGGTGAGTGAGTGAGGGAAGGAGTGAGGGTAGGAGGGAGGGAGGAGGAAGCGGGCATCCCTCCTTTGCAAATCCATCGCTCGGCAGCTCCGAGCCGGTGTGAGTATCATTGGAGGCTGGTCGGCTTCTGAGCCTCTCGCCGTTTTCTCGTACGTTTTTGTGCATGAAAATGAGCAACAAAAATAAAGACTAAAGGAAGAGCAGCGCCCTTTGGTGACAAGTTCCATTGAAATCCCAGCGCTGACAGGTGTGCATCATTTGCACATTTTAAAGCTGATCGATAAGGTTTTTAACCGATCAGCAGTGGGTGAGACGCTCGTTCCTGGTGCGATTTATTTTAAGGAAGTGTTACCACGGTGACCTGGTTGGGCAGGACACAATGCAGCAACCAAACGGGTTTTGTTTGGTCTGAGTTTATCGCGTCAGTGCGAACTGTTTTATGCCCTGCTCCATTTGCAAATCATTAACGCGAAAACTGTACTGAATAATAATAATAATAATAACCATAATAATGAAGTTGGAGCGCTATGGTGTGTGTGTGTGCTGCAGTGCAAACCTCTAGCCTGGTATTTTTTGTGTAGGTTAATTAGTCCTGACAGAAATTGAACCAACTACCCCCCCCCCCCCCCCCACCCCCCACCACCGCCTTAAATTGTACAAACACTGACTCTTGTATTGGGTAATGCTTTATTTGATGTTTGTGTGGCTCCCGGGTGTAAAGCTCCTTGAGGGGTTTGGCAGCCTATTTGATGTGTTCAGTTAAAACCCATGAGCTGCAGTTGATTGAACATTTGTATGCATCATCATGATCAACTGGTATGTTGTGGGTCTTGGACGCTCCAGCACGCTCCCCTGTTCAGAGTACTGTTTCTGTATTATTGTTAGAATTTGGGGAATGGGTTCCCAACCCCTGGATGTAATAGTGAGCAGCGTCACTATTGGGGACAGAGCAGGTGCGTAGGTGGTAACTCACACCTACAAGCTGTGCCCAGCTTGCTCGCTGCAACCCAAAATGGAGGGCCCCGGCTGGGCAAGGGTGAAATGCTGTCTTGATCTGGGAGCATGTGATGAAGGTGCCAGAGTCGGGGGAGTGTAGCATTTCCCTGCACTGGTTTATCTCGATGGCCCCAACAATGCACCAAATAAAAATTCCTCTTGGCTGATTAAAGTAAATACTAGGGACAAAATCTCAAACTATGTTCAAAATACAGTTGGATCTTAAGATTTTTTTCTTATGTATTTATGTGATGTGAGCATCAGTATCAAGGCCAGCATTTATTGCCCATCCCTAGAGCTGCTCGAGAAGATGGTGGTGAGCCACCTTCTTGAACTGTTGCAGTCTGTGTGTGGAAGATCCCCTCTCACAGCATCTTGGGAATGAGTTCCAGGATTTAACTGAGCGACGATGAAGGAACTGAGACAGGTTTCCAAGTAAGGGTAGTGAGTGACTTGGAGTGGAATGTGCAGGTTGTGAGGTTCCCATGTGTCTGCTGCCCATGTCCTCCTAGGTGCTGTTAAAGAAGCATTGGTGAGTTGCTGCAGTATATCTTGTATAAAAACAAAAAAACTGCGGATGCTGGAAATCCAAAACAAAAACAGAATTACCTGGAAAAACTCAGCAGGTCTGGCAGCATCGGCGGAGAAGAAAAGAGTTGACGTTTCGAGTCCTCATGACCCTTCGACAGAACTTGAGTCGAAGGGTCATGAGGACTCGAAACGTCAACTCTTTTCTTCTCCGCCGATGCTGCCAGACCTGCTGAGTTTTTCCAGGTAATTCTGTTTTTGTTTTAGTATATCTTGTAGTTGGTGCACACTGCTGCCACTGTGTGCTGGTGGTGGAAGGAGTGAATGCTTTAGGTGGGGGATGGGGTGCCAGTAAATGGGCTGCTTTGCCTTGGATGATGTTGAGCTTCTTAAGTCTTGGAGCTATACTTATCCAGGTAAGTAGATCTAGTCGCCATTACAGAGACATGGTTACATGGTGACCAAGGTTAGGAAGTGAATATTTCAAAAAGACGTACAGATGGCAAAGGAGGAGGAGGCTTGATGGTAAAGGTAAACGTAAGGACATTAATGAGCTTGGCTCAGAAAATCAGGAAGTGGAATCAGTATATGAGTGATTAGGGTTAGCAAGAAAATACTGGTAGTAGTAGTTTATAGCTTCCCCCCATTCCCAACAGTAGTTACACCGTTGGACAGAGCATTCAACAAGAAATGAGTGGAGCTTGTAACAAAGGCAATGTAACAACTGTGGAGGATTTTAATCTTCATATAGATGGGACCAGTGAAATTAGCAAGGGTGGTGTAGAAGATAAGTTTATAGAATGTTTTCGTGGCAGTTTCTTGGAGCAGCATGTTGTGGGACCAACTAGAGATAAAGCTATTTTAGATCTGTAGTGAGGCAGGTTTAATTAGTAATCTCATGGTAAAAGATGGAGAGGGTGGGAAACTGTGGCATAATGCTTATGTCTCTGAGTAATCCAGAGGCCTAGGCTAATGCTCTGGGGACAAGGGTTCAAATCCCAACATGGCAGCCGGTGGAATTTGAATTCAATTAATAAAAAAAAAAAATCTGGAATTGACACTAGTCTGTGATAGTGACCATGACAACCATCATCAGTTGTTGCAAAAACCCATCTGGTTCACTCTATCCTTTTAGGGAAGGAAATCTGTCATCCTTACCTGGTCTGGCCTACATGTGTCTCCTGACCCACAGCAATGTGGTTGACATTTAAACTGCCCTAACAACCACTTAGTTCAAGGGAAACTAGGGATGGGCAACAAATGCCTGCCAGTGACACCCATATTCCATAAAAGTATAAAGGAGAAAAGTCCACTGGGAAATAGTGATCATAATACAATTGCATTCCATGTTTCGTTTGAAGGTGACATACTCCAATCACGAGCAAGAACCTTATACCTAGGTAATTTGCTTTGTTTATGTTTGAAGGGAAAATTCGCTAAATAGACTGAAAAGTGTAACTGTAGATAAACCATGGGAAACATTTAAAGAAACGATTCAAAATGTTCAACCCACTGAAAAACAAACTCAGCAAGAAAGAAATTAAGGATGGTATTAGATTAAAAGAAGAGTTTGAGGTTGCAAAGAATAGTAGCAAGTCTGAAAATTGAGAATGTTTTAAAAGCCAGCAAAGGGCCACCAAAATGTTCATGATAAGGGGAAAAATAGAATGTGAGAGCAAACTAGCCAGAAACGTAAAGCAGATTAAGAGCTTTTACGAGTATTTAAAAAGGAAGAGAGTAGCCAAAATAAGCACTGGTCCGTTAGAAACAGAGACAGGAGAAATTATTATGGGGAATGGGAAAATGACAGAGACGTTGTACAAATACTTAGTGTCCATTTTCACAGTAGAAGATGCAAGTTGCATATTAGAAATAGAAGATAACCTAGGTGTTAAAAAGAGTGTGGAAATTAATATCAGTTGAGCACAAGTATTGGAGAAACTCAGGAGACTAAAATCTGACAAATCCGCAGGAACTGATGGCCTACATCCTAGGGATCTAAAAGAGATTGCTACAAAGATAGTGGATGCTCTGGATATGATCTTCCAAAATTCCCTAGATGCTGGAATTGTCCCAGCAGATTGGAAATTAGCAAATGTTACAACATTATTCAAGAAAGGAGGGAGGGAGAAAATAGGAAACCACAGGCCAGTTAGCCTGACATCAGGAATGTGCTGGAATCTATTATTAAGGAAACCTTAACAATACACTGAGAAAATCATAGCATGATCAGACAAAATCACCATGGATTATGAAAGTGAAATTGTGTTTGACAAATTTATTAGAGCTCTTTTGAGCATGTAACTAGTAGGATCGATAAACGGGAACCAGTAGATTTAGTCTACCTGTAACCAAATGCTGCTATTGTACAGAGCTTTGTGCAACCATACCTGGAGTACTGTGTGCTGTTTTAGTCTCCATATTTAAGAAAGGCATTGCAGGCAGTACAGCGAACTTTCACTAGATTGGTCCCTGGGCTGAGGGTTGTCCAATAATGAGAGGCTGAGTAAATTCGGCTTATATTCTCTGAAGTTCAGAAAAATGAGAAGTAATCTCATTGAAGCGCACAAAATTCTGAAGGTGTTTGACAGAGTAGACACTGAGTTGTTTCCGCTGGCTGGGACACAGTCTCAGGATAAGGTGTTACATAAGAAATAGAAACAGGAGCAGACCATTCAGCCCCTTGAGCCTGCTCTGCTATTCAATAAGATCATAATTGATCTTCTTGTGTTTCAATTTCCCCATTCCCATGTGCCCCCGATAACCTTTGATTCCCATGCCTAACAAGAATCTATCTACCTCCGTCTTAAAAATATTCAATGACCCCGCTTTCATCACCTTCCTAGGCAGAGAGTTCCACAACCCTCTGAGAGAAATTTTTTTTTCTCTCACCTCCTGTCCTAAAAGGACGATCCCTAATTGTAAAACAGTGCCCTCTCGTTCTGCTCTCACCTACAAGAGGAAACATCCTTTCGATGTCCACCTTGTCAAAGCCATTCAGGATCTTGTATACTTGAATCAAATCACCCCTCACCCTTATAAACTCCAGTGGCAATAAGCCCAGTCTGTCCAAACTTTCCTCATGAGACACCCCACTCATTCCAGGTATCAATCTAGTAAACCTCCTCTGAACCACCTCCAATGGAATGCATTTAGGACTGCGCTGAGGAGAAATTTCTTCACTCCAAGGTTTATGAATCTTTGGAATTCTGTACCCCAGAGGGTTGTGGATGCTCCATTGTTAACCATATTTAAGGCTGGGATTGACACATTTTTCATATCTTAGGGAATCCAGGGATATGGAGAGCAGGTGGGAAAGTGCTGTTGAATTTAAGTTCAACCATGATTGCACTGAATAGCAGAGAACGAAGGGCCATATGGTCTACTCCTGCTCCTGTCTCTTGTATTGTTGTATTCTTGAATTGGAAGTATTACATCACATTCCTGACTTGTGTTTTGTAGATGATGGAGAAGCTTTCCCCAATTCCCATCAACTTAGTTTTGCTAGGGTTCCTTGATGCCACACTTGGTCAAATGCTACCTATGTGTCAAGGGCAGTCGCTCTCACCTCTGGAATTCAGCTCTTTTGTCTATGTTTGTCTTAAGGCTGTAATGAGGACTGGAGCCGAGTGGCCCTGGTATTACCCTAGCTGAGCATTGATGAACAGGCTATTGTTGAGCGAGTGCCACTTGAAAGCGCTGACAACGACATCTTCCATTACTTTGCTGCTAGTTCAGAATAGACTGATGGGAACAGTAATTGGCTGGATTGAATTTATCCTGCTTTTTGTGGGCGGGACTTAGCTGGGCAATTTTCCACTTTGTTTGGTAGATGCCAGTGCTGTAGTTGTACTGGAACAGCTTGGCTAATTCTGGAACACAAATCTTCAGCAACTCAGCCTGGATGTTGTCAGGGCCGAAATGCTGTAGCAGTTGTGTTCAGACATTGATTCACTCCATCTGATATCAGTAAAACTGGCTGAAGACTGGCATCTGTGATGCTGGGGACCTCGGGAAGAGACTGAGATGGATCATCCACTGAAGAGGATTGCAAATATTTCAGCCTTGTATTTTGAACTTAAATGATGGCCCCACCATAATTCAGGATGGGGATGTTCAAGGAGCCTCCTCCTCCAGTTAGTTGTTTAATTGCCCACCACCATTCACAACTGGATGTGACAGGACTGTTCTGAGCTGCTGGTTATAGGATTGTTTGGTTCTGGCTCTAGCATGCTGCTTCTGCTGTTTAACGTGCATTCTATGTTGTAACTTTATCAGGTTGCCACACATTTTTATGGATGTTTGGTGCTGCTCCTGGCATGTACCTCCACAGTCCTCATTGAACCGGGTTAGTCCCCTGGCTTGATTGTAATGATTGAATGAGTCAGACCATGGGCTTTCAGATTGTAGTGGAATACACTTCTGTTACTGCTGATGCCCACAGCACCTCATGCATGCCCAGGCTTGAGCTGCTAGATCTGTCTACATCCATCCCATTAAACAGTCACAGTGCCACATAACAGGTAGGAGGGTGTCCTCAGTGTGAATACGGGACTTTGC
Source organism: Carcharodon carcharias (assembly GCF_017639515.1). Taxonomy (NCBI): domain Eukaryota; kingdom Metazoa; phylum Chordata; class Chondrichthyes; order Lamniformes; family Lamnidae; genus Carcharodon; species Carcharodon carcharias. The sequence goes on along the minus strand of NC_054476.1, from coordinate 158,119,731 downwards.
TTCCAAAAGGACTGTGGGATGGCCACTCCTACCAATACTGTCAAGGACAGATACATCGGTGAGAAATAGATTGCTGAGGATGAGGTCAAGTGGGTTTCCCTCACTCGTTGGTTCCCTCACCTCCTGCAGGCCTGGTTTGGAGGCCATGTCCTTCAAGACTCAGCGAGCTCGGTCAGTAGTGATGCAGCTGAGCCCCTTTTGGTAGTGGATATTGAGGTCCTCAACCCAGAGCACATTCTGTTCCCTTGTTACTCCCAGTGCTTCTTCCAATGGCGTTCAATATGGGAGGATTATTGATTCATCAGCTGAGGGCGAGCAGTAGGTTGTAATCAGCAGGAAGGTTCCTTGCCCAAGTTTGACCTGATACCATCAGACTTCTGGGGCCGGACAACAATATTGTAGACTCCCTCCTGACTGTATATCACTGTGCTGCAAGCTCTTGTGGGCTCGTCATGTTGGTGGGACAGGACTTATCCCGAGATGATGATGGAGGAGTCAGGAACATTGGATAAAACTTATGATTCTGTGAGTATGTCTATGAGAGGTCATTGTTTGGCTAGTCTGTGGGACAGCTCTCCCAATTTTGACAAGTCCCCAGCTGTAGGTGAAATGGAACCTTTGTTGTGTCCAGTGCTCAGGTCAATTCTGGGTGTTTTGGCCATTTATGTTCCTGTTTTCTGTTGTCGTTTGGGAGGCCATTTCAGGAGGAGTTAAGCATCAACCGCTTTGCTGTGGGTCTGGAGTCACATATAGGCCTGACTGAGTAAGTATGGCAAATCTCCTCCTTTTAAAGGATGTTAGTGAACCAAATGGGTTTTTGCCAACTATCGATGATGGTTATATTGTCACCAATGCTGATGCAAGCCTTTTTAAAAAATTCCAGATTTATTCAATCTGTAATTTAAATTCTCAGCTATCATGATCTTGTTAACATAACCACTATGCTACCATACCTGTGAGCTTTGATTGGACAATTGGCTCTTTTCACTTTTGAGAAATGTTGCTCTGATGTTTTTGTTTGATATTTAATTCCTGTTAGGCACACGCAAGGGAATCTTGTTCTTACCACAAAGCATAAGAACAAGAGGAGACCATTCAGCCCCTCAAGCCTGCTCCTCCATTCAATCAGATCATTGCTAACCTGTATCTTAACTCACTGACCCACTTGGATTCGTACCCTTAATACCCTTCATTAATAAAAGTGGAGAGACAGCCGGGCAGTGGGTTTATTCTTGGATTGCTCTCACTAAGAGCCAACTGACATGATGGGCTGATTGGCCTTTTCATGGTGAAAACTTCTATAGTTCTATCTGTGGCTATTGAAAAAATTCTTGCGAAGATTGAGAGAAAATTAAATGTGTCCACCTAAGGACGATGGGGAGACTGTCAATTACCTATTTTCTCACCTGAAAAGCGGGTGATCAGGAAAAACCCCAGGTGGGCCTTTATTTATACTGCTATTAACACCTGCTTTGTACTTTATTACTGTCATTACCTTCTTCCTTTGTCTTGTGTCCCACGACCTCTTTGCCTTATAATCTCTCCTGCCCTGACCTATCTTGCTTTACCTGCCCACCTCTTTTTCTCCACCTCACCCGCCAACCACACACTTTTTTTCAGAAGCATAAAACTTGTCACGTTTCTTACCTCTCTCCAGGTCTGAAGAAGAGTCATGTTGGGCTCAAAACATAACCCTGTTTCTCTCTCCACAGAGGCTGCCGGACCTGCTGAGGTTTTTCCTGCTTTTTCTGTTTTTGAATACACTTATTTTTCTGCCTGATTTCTGCCTAAGACAGGATGTTTTGTGTCTTAAAGATCAGAAATGGGGACAAAGCAAACAAAGTCCACCTGACCACAGTGCTTATAATTTCAGCATAACTTTCTCTGTTTTGTACTCTAGTTCGTCATTCTGTTTTGAGGCCCCTGTTGCCAAGGTGCGCTTTTCTGTTGTGATCTCTTAAGTCTGGGCCTGTCTTGTGGCCTGTTCTAGGTGGGTTGTAGCTTATTTAATGAATGCTCTGGCAGAGTCAAACCCAGATGGTGCATGAAGTGGTTATACAAGAAGGGGTGATAACGATCGATTAGCTGGAATGGATACAGTGTGATTTAACATTTTGTCCTGAAGCTTAACCTTTTAATGTGCAAAACGCTCCAAAATCAAATCCATTAATTTTCCCACTGATTACTTGGTGCATATTCCAAGCCATATTTAAACATGGTTATCACTAATTCTTTAAGAGTCATACTTCTGAGGTTGTGACTTGTGTTCGATCTTCATGTGTAGGACTGAGAGTTAATTGTGGAGCTCACAACTACAGTGCGCTCAGGAAAGACAGTCTCTGTTGGTGGAAATCATGAGACCTAAGTAAGCGAATTAGGCCATTGAGTCTGTTATCTTGGATTGGAACTACTATAACGTAGCCGAAATAATATTGTGTCCTAGTGATTGCGCTTTCACCTTGCTCCAGCTAACCTGCAGACCAAGGCTAAGTCAGCAGAGTCCGAAACGTTAACTGTGTTCCTCTCCGCAGATGCTGCCAGACCTGCTGAGTTTTTCCAGCTATTTTTGTTTTTGTTTTGGATTTCCAGCATCCGCAGTTTTTTTTGCTTTTAACCAAGGCTAAGTGCCTGTTAGGGTCAAGTTGTAATGAATCTTTTGGAGCGCTATTTCCAGGTCTTATTTTAACTATTAGCAAATACCCAGCCATGGGGCACTAATGTGCAATGCTGAGAATGGTATCTCAAATGTAATGTCTAAAATGGTGACAGGAAGTAAATGTGTCTTCACAGGAAGCGCATACGATACGCAAGGCATACAATATACCCTGGATGTATAATTTAATGAACGATTACTGCTGCACATTGTGCAGACCTCTGCGTATTGGTAAATGATCTTCAAAAAAATTTGCACAAGAACAAGGCCCATTTATTCACACATCACTTAGATGAGGTACTTGACTAGAATTCTCCGCCTAAGTGAGCAACATTTTAAGTGATAATCCTGAGGTGGTCCATCTGTGGTGCCTATTTTCCTCCACCATAATTAAACTGGTGCCAAAATTAAGGCTGTCCAAAATCAGTTCCAAGTGGCACCAATTGTTCAAGGGAGTTTGTTGTTTTGGAATAAAATATGCTACCATTTCCTCATTCCAGATATAAAAGCAACCTTTTAAAATGTTTTAAGCAAAACTGTTTTTCCCCCTCACCATTTTACTGTGCTGGGCTTGACCCCAAGCATTGTGAGGTAAATTGAATGGAAACATAAGCCAGACAATACCGGTTTTAAGCCACTATTATCCAGTGTATCATGATAACCACACCCATTCTTGATATTTTATGTAAAATGCTGTTTGTTATTTTCTAATCCTTTTAGGTTTTAGAATTATAGGAATTAACGGCATAGAGAGAGATTATTTAACCTGTTGTATCAGTGCAGCCTATTCAAATCTCCTTGCATGCATTATTGTTTCTGTATAGTTATGTCTTTCTAAAGGGAGTTTAATTAATTATGCTACCTGATTACATTAAGAGAATTGCATTACACTCAGTGGGTTTGTTGCTATGTTTTCCTTTTCAACATATTCTCGGAGATCACATCTTCTTCCAATGCCTTCAGTTGACGAGTTTTCACCCGGCAGTTTCACTGTGTGCGTGTGCCTGTATAGTACTTTTCGGTTTTCTGGGTCCTAATCGCCCATTTATATCTTGCAGAAAAATTCACACTCTCATTAAAATTCGGTGTAAAATTGAACAGAAATGTGCCAGATCTTTAGTTTTGCGAAAGGATTTCTCTGTGTTAGGTTTTTGGTTGAATTTTGATGAATTCATTGCGTTTGATTGTATGGCAGGCAGTTTTAATCACTGACATTATATTATGGATTAACTTTCTACTATGGGTTAGAAATTTGTTTTGCTGCATCGCATCTGGCACCCACGATAATACCCGCCCAATATTCAATTCTGTTAACTGCAGTTGAGCTGAGTATGGAATGTAACAGGCAGCCCGCACAGTATCACCAAAGAAGATGCATCTCTAGGACTGACCTTAACTTTTTTTTAAATACACGGTATTTTAAAAGTAAATACATTTGCAGCTCTGGCTGGAGCACGTTATGGCTTTGAGACTCAACCAAAGCAGAGACTTTGTGCTACTCCAGCAGGGATTCAGATGTTAACTGCTTCGGGAGATATATGTAATCTCTGTTGCTAAGGCTTCACTGTCAGGGCCTGTGGTGAATAGTAGGAGGATGGTGTTAGTTACATTGTGGACACCCGATTTCAGCTACTCAGCATGGTGAACAAATTGAGCACAATATGTTAGATGCCATTCATTCATGTCCAGTCACATAATGCTGCAACTATAACGAATGTTTCTCATTATAATAAAACCGGATTATGAACCAGAAAAATGTATAGTTTGTGCCCAAAACCTTTTCACAGCATGTGTTTCTAATCCAGTAAAGTGGGATTAGAAGTGCTGGGAAATAAAGATATTTTTGCTTTGCTGTCATGGTAGAATTATCTCAAGTGCAGTTACAACAGGGATCAGATCAACTACAGAGGTCCCTTACGGTCCTTAACATCATACTTCAACAGAGTACGCCTCCATACATCAGTGTGACAATACACTCGCTGCTCTCATGGACATCTACTAATTCACTGGGTTCGGATTATTCCTGTCCTTTTGTATCCGCTGGATTATAACTGATGCCACACTTATATTGAGAGCTGTTTCTAAAAAGAGTCCTGGCTCTAGTTTCTATTTCTGGCTCTGGAATTCACTATTGTAGGAGAGAGGTTATCACAAAATGGTGGCATGTGGCCTAGGGAAAATGCGTCATCTCAAGTGCTGAAGAAGCAGCTCACAAAGTCAGCCTGTCTCCAGCACTTGTAGAGAGAGAGAGAGGGAGAGATAACTGCAGAGTAATTTGGATCTCTGGTTTAATTTGGAACTATTCTACAACTGATGCATCATTTTGGAGGATTCAAATTAGGCTGAGTTTTTGGCAATAAAATATTGCCCTCCACTTTACCCCCATTTGGATTGGATTCAACCATCGGAAATGAATAAGGCAGATGTTAAAAGCAACAGTTGAACCCCAAACTCTCAGATTTATCCTGGGTATTCTATTGGGCTTTGATCAAAGCCATTTTGTGACAGGGGCGTGAAATGAGGTGAATACATAGAGCAGGTTGAATTCACAACATTGCAGTTCAAGTTGAATTCAATTGCCACACATAAGATTTGCCAGTACATGTTGCATAAAACATACAACATGACAGGACCCTTTGTCTTAGTTTCCTGAGAGGCTGTATGGGGCTTACTTGTCCTGGGTTAGCATCTGGGGAATATTTATTCCCCGGGGGGGATTTAATTTCCTCTGATTTTAATATACAGCATGTAATTCTTTTCCGTTTTAATGAAGTGCCAAACTCATTTGTTTTTTTTGAAGTGTTGGTGATTAATCGTGTTAAAATGACACGTGATGGAATCTCACAAGCCCACTAATCCAGTGTGCAATCAGAGAGGTGCCAAACATTTTAAAGGGGTCAGATAAATCCAGCCCACACAAGGGTCAGTGTGTTATGCTTCTCCATTCTTCACAAGTGTAAGAAGATGAGATTCATTTGAAATTGGTGCTAGAGTCTTGATGCCTCCTGAGTAAAATTAATTCCAGAGGTATCCTGGACTAGTTTGATCACAGATCGGAGAAGAATTTCCCCGTTTTTTTTTTAATCCCTGATTGGTCTTGAGATTTTTCTGGTTCGTGACTGGTGGCCAGAGCATGTGCGGGTGCCTAATCTTAATGCTTAAGGTACTGAGGTAGCAGAGGGCAGGCTCGGTAGATGAACTGGTATCTCAACAGTAACAAAAATGGTCACTTGATCGGGTTAGGTTGAATAATAAATATTGGCCAGGTCATTGGGGGACCTCCTTAGCTCTTCAAGAATAGTTCCATAGACACTCCAGCAGATACATGGCGCTTCAGTGAAATGCCTCCAAAAAATAATGTCTCTGAAAATGCAGCCATGATCTTATTGAATCTGCTTGAGGTGTCAAATGGCCTACTCCTGCTCCTAATTCTTATTTTCTTATGCAACACTCCCTCAGTTCAGCACTGAATGTTAGCCCAGATTATACACTCAGATCCAGGAATGGAGTGTACACCTTGGTCACTTGAGCAAAGCTGCTAGAACGTGACCAAGTGAATCTGAACCCCAGCGGATGAGCTGAATGACTTCAGGAGTGGAAGGAAGAAATCTGGAAAGTTTAACTGAGGTCAAATTCATATTGGCCCTGCAATTCTGGATGTGTGTCAAACGTGGTTCAGTTGGTGACGCTCTTGTCTTTTAGTCACAAGGTTGAAGTCTCACCCCAGGGCTTGAGTACAAAGAAGACACCCCAGTGCAGTACTGAGGGAGTACTGCACTGTTGGAGGAGCCAAATTTGGAAGAGGTGTTAAACCAAAGCGCTCTCTGCCATCTTGGGTGGATGTAATTCAAAGAAGGGGGGGGAGTTATCCCTGGTGTCTTGGCTAATATTTCTTCCTCAATCAACAACACTAAAACAGATTATTTAGTCATTATCACAGTGCTGTTTGCAGGAGTTTGCTGTGTGCAAATTGAACACCATATTTCCTACATTATGTCACTGTAGTTGTTGACCGTCTTCTGTCTCATAAGGCAATGGTTTACACTGTTGTAGTCAACTCTTCAGTTAAGCATCAGGAGCCCAGTTTTGGCATGATGGTCTCTGCCACATTTGTTACTGAGGAACACAGTGGGCTGAGTCCAGGATTCGCAGGCCTCTGTTTTCTCTCGCCCCTCATTTCAGCCAGCTGAGCTTTCTGTTTCTGCTCGTCTCTTCCAATGTCCCTCCAAACAGTCAGCTTCCAGAAGTCACAGGCATCGACGGTGGCTACACTTGAAAAGTTCTTAATTGGCTGTAAAGCGCTTTGAGAAGTCCCGAAAAGCGCTGTATAAATGCAAGTCTTCCTTTTCCCCCACCGTATTGCAGGAAGCGGAATCCATCAACGCTTGGTGTAATCTCCTCAGTGCAACAGAAAATAACACAAATATTTAGAAAGTGCACTTCCAGCTTTTGACAGTGTGGAGGAGGGCTCTAACTTCATTTTAACTAAATTCTGTTTTAAAGGGGCTTTTGTTTTATTTTTGGAGAGGAAAGCTAAAGTCAGATGAAATAGTCAATGGCCAACAAACAGCGTACCAGCTACCCACCAGGGGAGGGGAGAGGACAGGGCGGTTATTATAAAGCAGGGCCTTTCTACACAATCCATTCCTAAAGAAATATAAAATATTTATTTGATAAAGCTCAAGCATTTAATATTAATGAATATACTTGTAAAACTGTAAGTCATTTCATTTTCATGACATGAGCTCATTATCCAATACACTGGACCTTCCTCCTGAGTCTTTAACATTCACCAAGTGAAAAGGAACAGGAATGAACAATCAGCGTTGGCCCGCAATACTCCCAATTCATTTTCACTTCTCTGTCAATGCGAGCATCATGTTTCTTTTTGATTTGTCTTTTTAGTGGGAAGGACATTGCGAAGGGTTCCACACTGTAAAGCACAAGTGGAAGCTGCTTCAATGATGGATGCCATTATATCACAGTTGGCATAGCTCTTTGCATTCCCACTCGAGGGACGATTATGATTCATGTGTATTCTTGTGGCAAAATTAGCAGCATGCGTAATCGTACTGATGGGACCTTTTTTAAACTTACAACAGCAATGAACACTCTGTTGCAGGACTGTGTGAAGGTAGGTTGGCCCCTGTATTGTTTTCATCTATGGACAGGATAAAATTGTTTCCCTTGATGGAGAATTCTAGAACCAGGGGACATAGATTCGAGATAAGTGGCAGAAGGTGTAGGGGGGACATGAGGAAGAACTTTTTTACGCAGAGGGTAGTGGGTGTCTGGAATTCGCTGCCCAAGTTGGTGGTAGAGGCAGAAACTTTAAACTCTTTTAAAATGTACCTGGATCTGCACCTAAAGTGCTGTAAACTGCAGGGCTATGGGCCAGGTGCAGGAAGGTGGGATTAGAAAGAGCACCTGGGTGTCCTCGGGCTGGCATGGACAAGATGGGCCGAATGGCCTGCTTCTGCGCTGTAACTTTTCTATGGTTCTATGAATGTGGAGGGCACTGTGTTCCCTGCCCCCTTCCCTCATGTAATTCCAGGGCTTCATAAATTGTGAGGAAACTTGTGTATCACAAGCTGAGTTCCTTAGATGTTTGACATTAGTCTGAAATACTTTGCACAGATATTTTAACTGGATTTGAGCGATGACCTGACAGCATCAGCCCTCCACCTGAACAGGCCACCATTGGGATCATTTAACCTGACTTAAATAATTCACATGTGCCATTAATCTATGAATGACATGAGAGGGGTTAATTGTAATGATTATTTCCATTGCTTCCTGAATGGATGACATGGGAGCGTAAGCTCAGGATTATTACTGGAAACTAATTGGGGGAGGTTAAAATAATTTCTTTGAGTGCAAAGAGTTATTAGGAGCACTGCACCACAAATGGCTGCCCTAAATCAATCTGAAGATTTATGAGGGAGTTAGACAAGTAACTGGACAAACAAGATATTAGAGGGTAGGGAGCTTGAGTGCACTGCCACTGCTTGACTGACTCCAGTGCCTAAACTCCGAGCAAAGCTGCCCCATCCCATCCATGACCCCCGGCTGGTGTTTCCTCTTGAATCTAGTTGCCTCAGCAAGAGGCGTCCAGCTGAGCTCGCCCTGCTCTTTACACGGTGGGTCTTCAGTCTGACGCATGTGTGCAGTTGCAAGTTTTTGGGTATCTGATTTGTAGTGTTTCAGTGACAAACAGTATCGCCACATAGCAACACTTGCAGATTAAAACCCTCTCGCTTCTTGTGTACTGAACAATAAAATTTGGGTGCCCCCCCCCCCACCACCCAATCTTCTGGAACTTTGACCTCCTTTGTAAGTCGTTGTACAAGAAATTAGGACTTTGCAGAAGACATTTGTTGCAGCTCTGTAATGCTAATTAATTTTAGGCCCATTATCATATTTCTTTCAAGGTAAATGAAAACAAAGAACCACAAGGTAATTATACTGGAAGCAATTATTTTATAAAAGGCCCCGATCAAACTGGTGAACTTGTGGCAAGTTCCTGTTGTCAATGAAGATTAACTTTATTTGTTTTTTTTTCTCCCTCCCCCCCACCATGTTTCTTGGGTGATTTATCCCTGAAAACTCTAAACTATATACAAAAGATGACCAGTTAGCAGCATCTATGACACATGGGTTAGAAGGGAACCATTCAGCCCGTCACATGTGTGCTAGCATCAGTTAACCTAGTCCCATCCATTTATAATTTCTATTAACATAAATCACATTTTGAAAGGTACTGAACTGGTTGAATTTGGGTACCCTGTATCCTCACTTTTAAAAAGCATATTGGAGAAGTATTTTTAAAAGTGTTATATCTCCTCAATAGTCAAGCAAGCTATTTTTTTTTATTGATTGGCAAGGACACATGTGTGTAAAGAACAAGACTGAAGAATTTGCAGTCATTAGCCAGAAGTCCCTGACTATCACAGGTATCGGTCTTCCTCCAATTCAATTCACTTTACACAATATCTAGAGCACACCGGACGCAGCAAAAGTTATGAGCCCACCAATAACACAGCTGTGGTGCTGAAGCCTCATGCAGCAAAGCTAGCTCTGCCTCCAGCCAAGCATAAAAAGCAGAACAAACCCAATCAGGCCGATTACTGTCCCGACAGTCTGCTCTCCGTCATTAGCGACTTGATAGTAGATGTTGTCAAACCGCAGTTGCTCAGTAATAACCAGCCCACCGTTGCTCAGCTTGGGTTCCACCAGGACTATGTGGCTTCTGAGCTCATTACAGCCTTGATCCAAGCATGCACAAAAGACCTGATTTTTGGCATGTGGTGAGAGTTACTGCCCTTGAGTGTGGCATCAAGGAGCCAGTGTAAAAATTGGTGGCATGAAGGCGGTGGGGGAGAGTGCTCCACTGTCTGGAGTCATACCTCATACCTAGCAAAAAATGAAGATGGTTATGGTTGTTGCAAGCCAATAATCTCAGCCCCAGGACATTGTTGCAGGAGTTCCTCAGGGTAGTGTCCTAGGCCCAACCAATTTTAGCTGCTTCACCAATGGCCTTCCTTCCATCATAAGGTCAGAAGTGGAGATGTTCACTGATGATTGCATGATGTTCAGTTCCATTTGCAACTCTTCAGATACAGAAGCACTCCATGCCTGCCTGCAACAAGTCCTGGACAAAATTTTGGGTTTGGATTTATAAGTGACAAGTAACATTTGTGTCACACAAGTGCTAGGCAATAATCATCTCCAAGAGAAACTCCAGCCATCTCCCCTCGATATTCAATAGCATTACCATCATCAAATTCCCCATCATCAACATCCTGGGGTCACCATTGATCAGAAACCATACAATTACTGTGGCTACAAGAGCGGGCCAAGAGGTTGGATACTTTGCAGTGAGTAACTCACCTCCTGACTCTCCAAAATCTTTTCAATAATGACAAGGCACAAGTCAGGAGTGTAATAGAACATTGTCCACTTGTCCAGATGAGTACAGCTCCAACAACACTCAAGAAGCTGGATACCATCTAAGAAAATGCAGCCCATGTGGTTGGCGCCGCATCCATTACCTTAAATCTTCACTCCCTCCAACACTGGCACACCCTGGCTGCAGTGTGTACCATACACACAATGCACTGCAACAACTCACCAAGGCTACTCCAACACCACCTCCCAATCCATGGACCTACACCACCTAGAAAGACAAGGGCAGCAGATAGATAGGAACACCACCACCTGCAAGTTCCCCTCCAAGCCACACACCATCCTGACTTGGAAATATATCGCCATTCCTTCACTTGCTGGGTCAAAGGGCAATTAGGGATAGGCAATAAATGCTGGCCTTGCCAACAATTCTCAGATCTCACAAATGAATAAAAATATGATGATTATGGCCTCTTATTCTGGCTTACTTCACTAGAGGAAATTGTTTCTCTCTACCTATCCTATTGAATCTATGTATCTTGCTAAGCATCTCTATTAAATCACGTGGAAAGGAGTGATTAGCAGAGTTCCAAATTTCCACAACCCTTTCATCTCCCAATAATTAAATACCTGTTCTAATTAGATCAGCAAATTGAACAGAAAGAAGTTTTTCACAGTGGAAGCTAAATAAAATTACCTTCTGTCCAGCAGCATGGATTTTTGCAAGCCGTGTGCTGTCATTTTAATGAGCTGAAAATGCATCCGTGTCCCTCTGGGGCGGAATGTTCTAATTTTGTTTTAGTAATTGTTTGAGGGCACCCACAACCCAGATGATTCTGCCTCGAAGCACACTGCCTGTGGGTTTGACAGCTAGAGACGCATTAGTCAGTGTGTCAACAGTGGCTCAGCTGGTAGCACCGTCTCCTCTGAGTTAGAACATTATGGATTCATAATCCCACTATAGAGACTGCAGCACAAACATCAAGTTGACACTCACTCCAGTATCTGTGCTGTCGGAGTCGCCGACTTTTCGATGCGACATTAAGCTGAGGCCCTGTCTGCCCTCGCAGGCAGGTCATAAAAAGATCCCAAGGCACTATTTTGAAAAAGAGTGGGGGAAGTTATCTTTAGTGCCCTGGCCAATATTTATCCCTCAATCAGTAATAGTTTTTTTTAAAAATGTAATCTGGTTATTATTGCAGTGGTATCATAGGAACATAGGACTTAGGAGCAAGAGTAGGCCATTCAGCCCTTTGAGCCTGCTCTGCTGTACAATAAGATCATGGTTGATCCGATTGTGGCCTCCACTCCACTTTCCAGTCTGACCCCCATAACCCTTGACTCCCTTGTCTATTAAAGATCTATCTAACTCAACCTTGACTAAATTCAGTGACTCAGTTTCCACAAGAGAATTCCCAACACTTTTCCTCAGAGTAAAAGAATTCTCCTCATCTCAATCTTAAAAGGGAGACTTTTTATTCTTAAACTGTGTCCTCTGGTTCTAGTCTTCCCCCATGAGAGGAAACATCCCCTCTATCCAACCTATCAAGCCCCCTCAGGATCTTATTTGCTTCAATAAAACCATCTCTCATTCTTCTAAACTCCAATGGGTATAGGCCCAACCTATTCAATGTTTCTTAGGATAAGCCCTTAAGATAAGGTGTTACAATTATGTGGTTCATCATCTTATGTTTTGGGACTGTGCCTTTAAGGTAAAATAAATGGGGTCATGTGACCTGTTCTGAAGTCTGTCAGCAAGTCCGGGTGGTTTAATTGTTTAGAGATTAAAGGAAGGCCCAGAATTTTTGGCTGGAAATAACGTGTAAGATGTTCACACTTGGAGACAATGGCAGTAGCCCGTGTGCTAACAGTGGGTAGACTGAGAGTCTCCAATGTTTCAGAAAAATGTTAAAGTCAGGCTGTGAACAGTTGTGCTTTAAACTGTCCATTTACTTCCAAGATAAAAGAGAGTTGGAGTCTTAAAGATAACTAATCAACATTTCGATCTGGACACAAGGCCCTTATGATTCATACTGCCATGGAGATTGGCTTTGGCTTTGAGAGGGGAAGGGTCTAAGGCATCCCTGAAAACTCACCTGATGAGATTAGTCTGCCAGGATCTGGGAGAGGGAGATGAACTGTAGGCAGCAATGCAATGTGGTTCACCATGCAGGTGGGAATTTGCGCTCGGATTAAAAGGACCAAATTCACGAGGAGTTACAATGAGGCGGGAAGATTCACTTAGCTTGTGGTAGACGAAGAATCCCCTAGGGAAAGAATCCTCACTGCAAAAGACAGTTCTGAGATTAAAAGTTTCCAGGTTAAGAAAGGAAGAGAACAGAAATATACCCTCGGGAGCTAAGAATCACCTTGGACAGGCTCTGGGAGAATTGAATGTTTACTTGACAGTGTAAAGCATATGTGTTTTTTGTTGTGCTATAAGAAAAAAGGGAATGTTGTGGTTGAAAGTATAATTGTCTCCAAAAATAGTGTTTAATCAATAGTGCCTTTAGCCTTTTGTTACAGTATAAGTCTTAAAATGTGAAATCTTGTCGTGACATCCTTTCTGCTAATAATTAAGTTCGAATTTCTTTTTAAAAGTTACCGGTCGCCATGGAGATTGTTACGTTGGGAGCTCCATGTGCAAATTGGCTGCCATATTTACTACATTACAACAGTTGTTGCACTGCACTTCATGGTGCTAAAATGCTTTGGGACATCCTGAGGTTATGAAAGATGCTCTAGAAACGCAAGTGTGTCAATCATGGCTCAGTTGGTATAGCACTCTCTCTTGTTTCTGAATCACAAGGTTCAGGATTCCAGTACCACTGAGGGAGTGCTGCACTATTGGCAGTGCCATCTTTTGGATGAGATTTTTAAACTTAGACCCGCATCTGCTTACTCAGTTGAATGTAAAAGATCCCACGGCACTACTTTGAAGAAGAACAGGAAAACTATCATCAGTGTCCTGGCCCAATATTTATCTCATCAGATTATCTGCTCATTATCAAGTTGCTGTTCGTGGGAGTTTGCTGAACCCCTATTGGCTGTCGCATTTTCTACATCACAACAGTTGACTACGCTTCAGAAAAAATACTTCACTGTCTGGAAAGCACTTTGAGATGTTCGGTGATCATAAAAAGCACTGCTATATAAATGCATATTTTTGATTTTGCTTCGTGCTTTATCCAGCCTGTCATTGAGAGATGGGTGAGAGCCTAAGCTGCAGATGGAAGCAAACATGGAGCGGCAAACAGTTTGTGCACAGCAAGCTCCCACAAGCAGCACTGTGTTAAATAACCAGAACTTAATGCTAATTGAGGGATAAAGATTGGCCAGGACACCCAGGGTAACTCCCCTGCTCTTTTACAAATTAGTGCCGCGGGATTTTTTTATCTTTATCTCCCTACCTGAGAGGGTAGACAGGGCCGCCATGTAACATCTCTTCTGAAAGACAATTCAGACTCCCCAGCTCATGTATTGTTGTTCAAAAGGTGACAGGAGGATCCCTGGCCTGTATCTGAGTTATCTGATCCCAGCCAGGATGCTACATACCTGGGCTAGGGAGGGGAAATCGGTCGGAGTTCGCACTTCTAATCCCATAGCCATTAATTCCTGATGATGGACAGGGCATATAGCCTGTGAGCGGAAGTTGTGAGAAGGCAGTAGTGGGCTCCACTGAGAAATAGCCAATGACCAGATTTTTCATAGGTTGAAACTCGGACACGTTGAGCACCTGGTAACATAGAGTTACGCAATAAGGGGATATGAGAGTCTGTGTGATTGTGCTCCGCTCCAGTGTGGCACAGAGCTCTTTCTCCCTGGCCCCCTGGAGCTGCACATCCTCCACCATCAGCGAGCTCATGGTTGCCAAGAGACGATGCCGACTCCGCCTCCGGGAGAGTAGCCCGGGCAGATCTTGTGTGAGCTTGTGGAGGGAAAACCTGGGCTGGGGGTGTGGTATCTCCTTGGGATCAACTGTCAATCATCCCAGGCTGTGCCTCCCAGCCCTGCTGTGCTTGGTTTGCATTCCAGCTCTATTGGTATTTTTCTGCCATCTTGTCCCTCGTCGACATAGTTTAAAAGGTTGCCCCCAAAAAAGGGAAAAACTGTAAATGGGGGCATTTGATCAATTTTTAGGAAATTGTTGGGACTCTGGGACGTTTGATGAAAATCTGGGATTATCCCGGCAAAGCCGGAAAGTCTGGCTGCCCGAGAGAACCGATAATTGAGAGCATCTGAAGTCTGGCCGCCAACGAATCAGTGCTTTGTGGAGGAAAGTAAGCTAAGAGAAAGATGGGGAGAAATAAATATTCCTTTGAAACTTATTTTCACATTGTGACATCTGTTTAAACCAAAAGCTTTGCATAACACCCTCTCCGCTCCACGCGTTTTGTTCAAAGCTCACTCGACTGTTGAGTAGAATATCGTAGGTTCACCGGAAGTCATGAATCCTGCACACGTGAGGATATTTATACCAGTGCATAGCATACACATGGGAAGAAAGAATGGGAACATACCTTCCTCACAAATTATGAAAGAATAGCCAAGGATGAAGTTGAAAGAGGATTTTAGTAGTCTCAATGCTGACGATGTTCAATCACCAAAGGGTTAATGCTGAGCCTATACACGCTGCTCTTTAGTTTACAGTTTAGAATATTGTGTCAAGTTCTGAGCGAATAATGTTTTTTTTGGGGGGATGGGGGGGGAGGGGGCAGGAAAAGCTGTCAAGTCCATGGTGACGGTGCAAAAGAGAGATTGAGTTGGTTAGGCCTATATTCCCTAGAGTTGAGAAGAATAAGGGCGACCTCATTGAGATCTATAGCGTTCTTCAGGAATTTGACAGGGTAGATTTTGGGAGGATGTTTCTCTTGGCTGGGGAGTCCAGAATTAGGGGTCACTCGAAGGATTATGAATCCTGATCAATTTTCTCCCTTTTTTTTGATCATCCTTTGCTGGTTTCTAAACTTCTCCCAGTCCTTGAGCTTTCTCTTGGCGACATTTTAAGCCCCTTTTCTTAATCTAACACTATCCTCAACTCCTTTTAGTTAGCCCTGAATGGATCACTTCCCCTGTGGAGTTTGTCATTTCTCAATGTATCTTCACTGAGAAATTAAATATTTTTAAAAAATATTCAAGCTGCTGTTAAATGGTTAATAAGTATTTGGGATCAGAAGACCGATCACTCAATAAACCTAGTCAGTAATTCATTAAGCTATTAATTAACCAGCAGCTTCATTATTATTTATTGTTTAAGAATTGATTAGTTTAATCCAGGATTCAGATTATAACTGGAAAGCAGATCTGTGAAATTTGAGTGGGGGAGTTGGAAAAGAGAAGATAACAACATAGGTTTTATTTATCTTATTTAAAATTTAAGATCAAAAGAGACGAGCAGAATTAACCACCTTTACCTGAGTCCTGTCAGCCTAAATAATGTTTTTATAGAATTTGACCCATCTGAAAGAAATGTTGGGGGGGTGGGGGGGGAAGTGATGTCATAATGACTTATGGGAGCACCTGATGAGTGTGAATTTAATATCGAAGAGAAATAAGTGAAAGGGAAATGAGCTGCCTCCAAAATGGAAGATCAGAACAGTTAAAATGGCGGTAGGGACAAACAAAGGTACCGTGTAAAGAACTTGGAAAAAACATAATATTCAATAGGGTTACATCCGTGAAATATAAAAAGAGTGGAATAATTGGAGATGATGTGTGACAAATCACTGCTGCATTCCAAAGCCAACCATCTGTCTTTTCTCACCCGTGCCACAAAATGTTAACTCTTGCCCCCATAAACCCCATTTGAACACCAGGAGCTCCACCCAGCCCTCAAGGAGCAGAAGAAGGTGACAGAGGGCAGCACTGCACAGGGAGAGCCGTCACTCGAATTTTGCATTTGCAGGCACCAGTGCAGAGATTGGCACCATCTGTAGTTCAGAGGGTAGGGGCAGGCTAGGACAGGGGTCTTCAGCTGGAGCTGCACCTTAACGCAAGTGTGTTGCAGCATGGGCAGGAGAATAGGATGGCTCAAGAAGGAGCTTGCTGGAGATACTGCAGGGTAGAGGTGAATAATTTGAGGGCCCCACCATACTAAAGGAGTTTCTGGCAAATCACATGGACCGTCTAAGTGTACAGGGCTGCCTGCCAGGAAGTATGTGTGCAGCGTCTGAGAACACGTAGTCAAACACGGAGGGCGTGGTCAGCTCTAGGAGACGCCACAGGAGCCTCCACAGCGATGGAGTCTCTGCTGGCAACTTTGATGGAATCTTAGCCAGCTGTCATCTTGGCTGTGAGCTCCAACATCTCCTCTGGCTTGTAAACCCTGAAGGAGAGACTGGATAGGGCATCAGGAGCCTCCCAACTCACCTGTGCTCTACTCTTGTGCAGATCAGTAGGAGTGGGTGAGGCTTGCTCTCATAAGAGTGACAGTGGCTCCATGGAAGAGGCACCTGCTGCCTCTTTCTCAGGATGACAGCATGGCCGCTGCACCACCAGACCCTCAGTCAGTGCCCTCGCTGGTACCAGACAGCCAACTCTGCCAGAATGCCCAAACTAACACGAGTCCCAGCAGTCCACAGCGAGGTCATCGGTGGCCAGCGATGTCCGAGGTTTCCCAGCACGGTCGGCTCCAATACCCTCAGTGGAAATTCAACAGCCTCCCACTTCTACTGTTGAACCATCTTACAGGAGTACAGAATAGGTTAAAAACACTGCAACATTAAGGACCCACAATGTCAATGCATGGCTCTATATTCCATTGCATCATAAATATTCTGGTCTAATTAACATACCATAAAGAGCCTTGGTTTTTTGCTAAAAGTATCCCACGATATCTTCTCCCTACATATAGCAATTGTATACAGGGTGAGAGACGTTTTTTTATCATTTTCGTCTATTCTTGATCCAAAACCAGTTTAAAAGCTGTCCTGTAAATCCCCCTGTAAAATGGCAGCTGTTTAACGCAGTTATGCATCTGCTTCTCAATAATTCGCAAATGGTAGTGAAATTTGAACCAACTGTGTCGGTGAGCATTTCCCCGCGAAAGCAAAAACTGATTCCACGACAAGGAACTTAGTGACCTGGATAATATACTCTCCTCAGCAGCACCCTTGTGAAAACAGTCTGTGCTGGCACGACACAACAGTCTGTCCTCAGTCTTCAATGACATCTTATTTTGGCCAATACTAAGTATCAACTGAATGACTCTTTGAACAAAGTCAAAATCGCCCTACTGCTGAATTCATAGCCTTGCTGTGAAAAACCCATGTTCTCTTTGAACAAAGCTGGAACTAGAACAGGTTTATCAATATTTAATCTCTCAAAATACATTATTAATTTGTAATAAACATGGATAAACAATGTTTGTGGTCTGCCGTTGTCACCCTCAGAGCTTCTGTCTTTCATTCCGAATCATAAAATAATTCTGACCTCTGTCCTTAGCACAGCATTCGTCCAGTAATTAGGAATTGCGCTGAAGGTGTCTCCGCTTACCCATGTATCTTTAAATGTTGGGATGGATTACAAATGTTAAAAACACATTGTGCACATAAATCAATACCTTTAACACCTTCCTATGTTACAACAGTGACAACCACTTCAAAAAAAAAAAATTACTTTGGCCGGAAAGCATTTTTGAACGCCCCAAGATGTCATGGAGGTTGCTGGATAAAGGCAGGTTCCTCCTTAATCGCCAGTTATGCTGGTCAAACATTTCAAAGTTAGCTGAGATTCTCACCATGCTGATCCAGGAAGAGCCTGATATTATACTGAAAAGTGCATCCATTATCTGCAAAAAGCAAAAAAAAAAATAGGTTAATTATGTTTTTGGTGTTGACACTCCAATAGAATGCTGAAACATTAACCAGGCTGTGGAGGCTGCTGGGTCTCTTGTGTATTTCTGTAATTTGTGTATTTTATGTAATTCTCATGTCCAGCACTTTTTCATATGTATTTAACTTACATTTAATAGCGTGTTGAAAAGTTTTAATCTTCCTTGTTGTATGTCTTTGTAACCATGGGATACACACGTGGATTGTTCAAGATCTTTTCAACCAAGGTTTATTGGAGCAGTTCTAGCACTGTTTGCAAGTTGGGGACATTCCCTTTGAGACCAGTGTCATCAGAGGCTGTGAATGTCTGGCTTTTCGCTGCTCTCGGCAGTGTTTGGATAACTCAGCTTGTACTTTTTAGATTTATTGAGGATTTGAGGGAAGTGCTTCAGTTTGTAAAGAGGGAGATCAGAATTTATTTGCATGGAAAGGCTTATCAAAGAGCATAAAATGCACTAACTACAAGTTATTGCAAAAGTCTAAAAGGAATGAAACCACCCAGCATTAGCCTAGGCACTAGAAAAAATAACTGCAAATTCTGCTCTGTCAACCCCAGTAAATCCCTCCTTACTAACATCTGGGGGCTTGTGCCAAAATTGGGAGAGCTGTCTCACAGACTAGTCAAGCAACAGCCTGACATAGTCATCCTCACAGAATCATACATTTACAGATAATGCCCCAGACACCACCACCACCATCCCTGGGTGACAGAGCCAGCAGAGATGGTGGCACAGTGGTTATACAGTTAGGGGGAGTTGCCCTGGGAGTCCTCAACATCGACTCCGGACCCCATGAAGTCTCATGGCATCAGGACAAACATGGGCAAGGAAACCTCCTGCTGATTACTATGTACTGCCCTCCCTCAGCTGATGAATCAGTGCTCCTCCATGTTGAACACCACTTGGAGGAAGGACGCAGAATGTACTCTGGGTGGGGGACTTCAATGTCCTAAAGGAAATAGCTGCTAGACTGGAGCGGCAGGTGGTGTGGGAACCAACAAGAGAGAAAAACATACTTGACCTTATCCTCACCAACCTGCCTGCTGCAAATGCATCTATCCATGACAGTATCGGTAGGAGTGAGCAGTGCACAGTTGTTGTGGAGACACAGTCCCATCTTCACACTGAGGATACCCTCCATCATGTTGTGTGGCTCTACAACCGTGCTAAATGGGACAGATTTTGAACAGATCTAGCAACTCAAGACTGGGCATCCATGAGGCACTGTGGGCCATCAGCAGCAGCAGGATTGTACTCGAACACAATCTGTAACCTCATGGCCCAGCATATCCCCCACTCTACCATTACCATCAAGCCAGGGGGTCAACCCTGGTTCAGTGAAGAGTGCAGGAGGGCATGGGACATGCCATGAGCTGAGGAAGGCATAATCTAAAAATGAGGTGTCAACCTGGTGAAGCTACAACCCAAGCTGTTTGTCACACAAGTGGTGCTAAGCAGCAAGTGATAGTCAGAGCTTTGCAATTCCACAACCAACGGATCAGATCTAAACTCTGCAGTCCTGCCACATCCAGTCATGAATGGTGGTGGACAACTAAACAACTCACTGGAGGAGGCAGTTCCACAAATATCCCCATCCTCAATGATGGAGGAGCCCAGCACATCAATGCAAAAGATAAAGCTGAAGCATTCGCAACAATCTTCAGCCAGAAGTGCCGAGTGGATGATCCATCTCGGCCTCCCCCGGAGGTCCCCAGCATCACAGATGCCAGTCTTCAGCCAATTAGAATCACTCCACATGATATCAAGAAATGGCTGAAGGCACTGGAGACTGCAAAGGCTATGGGCTCTGACAATGTTCCGGCAATTGTACTGAAGACTTGTGCTCCAGAACTTGCTGCACCCTCAGCCAAGCTGTTCCAGTACAGCTACAACACTGGCATCTACCCAGCAAGGTAGAAAATTGCCCAAGTATGTCCTATGTGCAAAAAGCAGGACAAATCCAACCCAGCCAATTGCCGCCTCCATCAGTCTACTTTCGGTCATCAGTAAAGTAATGGAAGGGATCATCAACAGTGCTATCAAGGGACACTTGCTTAGAAATAACCTGCTCACTGACTCCCTGTTTGGGTTCCGCCAGGACCACTCAGCTCCTGACCTCATTACAGCCTCAGTTCAAACATGGACAAAGAGCTGAACACCCGAGGTGAGGTGAGAATGACTGCCTTTGACATCAAGGCAGCATGTGACTGAGTGTGGCTTCAAGGACCCCTAGCAAAACTTGAGTCAATTGGAATCAGGGGGGAACCCTCCACTGGTCGGAGTCATACCTAGTACAAATGTTGTGGTTGTTGGAGGTCAGTCATCTCAGTTCCAGGACATCACTACAGGAGTTCTTCAGGGTAGTGTCCTAGGCCCAACCATCTTTAGTTGCTTCATCAATGACTTTCCTTCCGTCATAATGTCAGAAGTGGGAATGTTCGCTGATGATTGCACAATGTTCACCATTCACGACTCCTTAGAGTCACTGAAGCAGTCCATGTACAAATGCAGCAAGACCTGGACAATATCCAGGCTTGGGCTGCCAAGTGGCAAGTAACAGTCACACCTTACAAGTGCCAGACAATGACCATCACTAACAAATAACCTAACCATCAATCCTTGACATTCAATGGCATTACCATTGCTGAATCCCCCACTATCAACATTCTGGGGGTTACCATTGATCAGAAACTGAACTGGACTGGCCATATAAATACTATAGTATCAAGAGCAGGTCAGAGGCTAGGAATCTTGCGATGAGTAACTCACCTCCTGACATCCCAAAGCCTGTGCATCATCTACAAGGCACAAGTCAGGACTGTGATGGAATACTCCCCACTTGCCTGGATGAGTGCAGCTCCAACAACACTTGAGAAGCTCGACATCATCCAAGACAATCAACCTGCTTGATTGATTCCCCATCCACAAACATTCACTCCCTCCACCACCAATACACAGTAGCAGCAGTGTGTACCATCTACAAGAAGCACTGCAGGAGCTCACCAAGCCTCCTTAGACAGCACCTTCCAAACTTACGTGCACTATCATTTAGAAGGACAAGGGCAGCAGACTCATGGGAACACCACCAACTGGAAGTTCCCCTCCTTAAGCCACTCACCATCCTGACTTGCAAATATATCGTCTTTATTGTCGCTGGGTCAAAATCTTGGAACTGCTTCCCTCACAGCACTGTGGGTGTACCTACACCAGATGGACTGCAGTGGTTCAAGAAGGCAGCTCACCAGTATCTTCTCGTGGGCAATTAGGGATGGATAATTAATGCTGGCCTAGCCAACGATGTCCACATCCCAAGAATGATTTTTTTAAAAAGCTAATCGATCATAGCCCATCTGATGTACGTTGGAGATTATTTTCCATATGACTCACCTTACTTCATCTCACCCTATCAACACGACCTATTCCTTTCTTCCTCAATGATTTATCTAATTTCCCCTGAAATACAATTAAGATGGAAACAATTATATAATTGAAGAAATATACAGAGTAAAGGAAAAGGAAATAGAGTAGATAGCTCAGCATGAATTAAGAACAATGGGTTGAATGGGCTCTTTCTGTGCCAAAGGTTCTCTGATTCTGCTGAGCTAGTGGGTCAACTTCATTGCTCAGAATTGGCTTTGCAAAGGTGCTGTCACTATGGTAACCACACGAGCTGTTTCTGTACAATCTCCCCGTTTCTGCACTGCTTTGTGGGTAGCCAATATCTTTGAATACTTCCTCCCACTCTCAGCATTAACTGAAGCAATCAGCAGCCATCCTAGTGAGATTTCTTGTACAGATCACTGAGCTGATGCTCCTCATTGTCAGTAATTTCTTCTGTTCTGTAGAAGGTACAAGCCCCAAATGATGCTTCAGGGGCCTAACTCTTAACAGCTTGGGTGGTTAGAAAGTGGGAAACCGCTACCGCAGAAAGCAACTAGCAACTATGGTCGAATTTAAAGATATACTGGTTAGGAAATGAGGGAGAAAGCCATAGAATGATATATTGATGGATTTAGATGAAGAAAGGTGAAGGAGGCTGGTGTGGAGCATTAACACCAAGTGGACCTGTTGTACCAAATGGACTACTCCCGTGCTATAAATACTTTATAATATTTGTAATACTTTGTCGCTTCCCTTAGTGATGGGACTGAGAGAAAAGAGTGCCATTTATTAAATGCAGTGAGTAGGTTTTGGCTTGGGCCTGTTTTCTGGTCTTGGCTCATGTGCCTGAACCAAGAGGCCTGAGGATTGATGGATCCTTGGGCCTACAGTCACCGTATTTAACATGCGCTCCTGGCACTGGCTCCAACTCCACTGTGGCAGATTGTCCGAGTGAAAAAGAGCGATGTTGGGGCACTTGCCAACAGAGGCCCTCAGGTAAGTCTTAGTAATGGAGGGATGGGGGTTTGGAGGTTGGTGCAGGGTTTGATGGGGGGGGGGTGGTTTGGCAAGAAGAGGGTTGATTCCTGTGGAGTCAGTGAAGCATGTCGCATTCCTCCTGTCTCTACAGGAACAGATTATTTTTTTAAAATTTTCACTTGCCTTACATTAACGGTTATGGGGTGGCTGACATAGTACAGGCTTGAAGCCTGCCCCTTCATATCGCCAATAGATTTACTTACGAGGTCCTTCAGCAGGCGGTAGGCTCCTAACTTACATGTTTAGGAGTCCTACAAATTCAGCAGTGTGACCAACGCCTACACAAATTTGGCACAGGATGTCCTGCTGCTCATTTGATGTACATTGTGACAGTTTTACACCTGTAAAGCAGGCACAATGCACACTTAATTTCTACCCCACTGTGTCACCCTAAAAATAGATGAGACCAACCTTGATGTACACTGTTCTCTTCTGCATGCCCCTTGTAGGTCCGTTATCTTAATAAAAATTGTTCTGATCAAGAGTACACACAGTTCCAAATAATCAAAATCCAATTTGATTTTGAATAATGAACTAGGCCAGAGTCCAGTGTGGCCTGTTGCTAAGCGCCTGTCGTGTTAGTCTGTTTTCTGACCTGTAGCTAATGTTATGAAAGCCTTCTTTTTGAATTAGCATCGTGATTAGACTTCAGCCTTGTTGATGGAATTTCTTTTTAATAAGCGAGTTAAATTAATGGACGGATTATTGCAGAATTATTTCCTTAGCGTTTACGTGTCTACACCACACGGCATCAGCGGTTCGAGATGGCGGCTCACCACCACCTTCTCCAAGATAATTAGGGACGGGCAATAAATGCTGGCCTAGCCAGCGACGCCCACATCCCATGAAAGAATTTAAAAAAAAAAATACGTGGGTGAGTAAGGAATGTGGATAAAATTTTATGGACTCTGCTGCGAGGTTTCTCTTTTTTTTATCATTTTTCTTTTTATTTCTCTCTCCTTTTTATTATTTCTGACTCCTTGTCTTTCTCTTCCTTTCTCTCTTCATCACTATCCCTACTTTCTGTCTGTCTGTCTGTGTCTCTCTCTCTCTCTCTCTCTCTCTCTCTCTCTCCTCACTGCCACTTCTTCTGTTTTGTACATACCTACTCTATCTCATGCCAGCCTCTTTATTTGTGCGTCTCTATCACTATAGACTAAGGACTTTTGTTTCAGTTTACAGATTTTTAGCAGCTTGGTAAACAACCACAAATAATACTACTGATGTTTGGAGCACAAATCATTTTAATGTGATGCTTTGTGAAGACAATAACTGCAGGGAAAAAGAGCGTGCAACTTTCAAGACCACTAATCAGCCCCAGAGATCTGAGGAACTCCTAGGAACCCTTATAGACCCCCTTCTCATCTGTAATTCCCAGATATACATTCTCCAGTGGAACTGGGATGGAGGTTGGAATATGGAATATTTTGCCTGGGATTTTTGATCCGTGTGTGGAATTCCTGCAGGGAGAGGGCAGGTCAGGGGGGCAAGACTGATTTAGACCCTGGCCTATTCTGGGGTGAATTCCTCACTAGGAGTCTGCTGAGCTGTTACAAATGAGAACTGGCAGGGCATGCTAAGGCTGCCTAGACCTCGGGGGACAAAGGTAATCGATTTTGGAGGGAATTGAGCGTTTTGTTCATTGACCCCTTTTTAGTCTGTGAGGGAGAAGATGGCAAGGCCTTAATACTTGTCTGCCCTTCAGTGCCCTTATTCCTATCCTATCTGAGTGGAACAGCACTGAGGTTTGCACTGTGCTGCTGTTCCTTTCCCTTTTTCTACTTGACCATAATAACCAAGGAATGAGGTGCTTCCCCCACGACTCTGACCTTCACCATACTTAAGCATGTAAGATTAACTCAGCTGACCCCGAGCCTGTGGTACTGTCAATAGAAGGAAATGTATTACTTTTTGACTCTGTTGCACTTAAATTTGCACTTGTTTTAATAAGTATAATCAAAGTCATTACTTATAAGGCAGCCTTGAATGAAAAGGAAATCTCGGTTGTTTTATTTGGTCAAATTCAGCCTTCACCTCTTGATCCTAGGGCAGTTCTTCCCAAAGCCTTGGCGCTTGGACAGCTTGCTCTCTCATTAGGATTGTTTTGAGGGTTTGGGGAGGGTTGGTGGGGGAAGGAAAGTGGTTTCTAGAAGGATTCTTGAACCTGTCTAACAACTGTGCCTAGAGAATGTTAGCTCTTCAGCTGTTTCTAAAGGGAAATGTTATATTGGTGAATAGAAACAACCATTGTTTGCTTGGTTTTGGGTGTGTTGGGGATGCTGGGCTGTACAAATGATTTAATGTAATAACGTTCTGGCAAACTGTTTTTCAGGATCAATAACATGAGCAGAAGGACAGCCGTGGGGCTGAGAGCTTAATTCCTGTGGAGAAGTTTTGGGCCCTCCTGTAATATTCTGTTACACCCCCTCGTTGAGGAAACATTTCGATGAGTTCCCGGAGCCAAAGTTTCTTCCACCGGACCCCACCCGGCCCCTCTTCCAAACCCCGGCTGGTAACTGGGGGAGTCCTGGGTGGGATCGCTCAAATCACCCCGTGCCTCTACCTCAGCAGTGGCAACGCAGCCACCAACCGCAACCTGGTCCTGTCCAAGGGCATCACCTGCATCATCAATGCGACCATGGAGATCCCCAATGCCAACTGGCCTGAGGTTGAGTACGTCAAAGTGCCTGTCGCAGACCTGCCGCACGCCCCCATCTCTCTGTATTTTGACAGCATTGCCGACAAAATCCACAGCGTCAGTAAAAAGCACGGCTCGGCTTTGGTGCATTGCGTTGCCGGTGTGAGCAGGTCAGCCTCCCTCTGCATTGCCTACCTGATGAAGTTCCACAAGATCTCGCTCCTGGAAGCTCACAATTGGGTCAAATCTCACCGCCCCATCATCCGGCCCAACGTGGGCTTCTGGAGGCAACTGATAGAATATGAGCGGAAACTGTTTGGCAAGAACAGTGTTAAAATGGTGCAATCTCCCATTGGAGTCATCCCTGACATTTATGAAAAGGAAACCAGGAACCTCACTCCTTTTTGGGGCATTTAACACAATTTGAGGGACTAATCTGCTACTACTCTTGTAAAAAAAAAGGATTTAAAGTCTCCCAGAGGATCATAAATCTGATGGAAAATATTAACACGTAGACACTGCTAAATCCATCATAAATGGATTGAACATCAGTTGTTCCGTTTCCCTTCAAGGCCCTCAGATAAACCAGTGATTCAGAATACTGTAAATTCATTAAAAGTTGCTGGGCTTTATACAGCTTTAATAGTGGAATTGATTTCTTTGTATTTATTTTTAAACATAGATGTATTTCTAAAATTTAATTCTACTTATTTTATCTCTTAATGTTTTTATCACAGTCCTTTCAGTGGACATGCAGGCAGATATTAAGACGTCTGATATTGAAGTGGATGAGATGTTAGACTATAGAATGGCGAGTTCTTGCTTGAATTGTGAACAATTGTACAGACTTCAAAACATAGCCTCAGAATCTCTCCTCCTCCCATCTGTAAGCTGCTGCTATGAACTTGGCAAGATTATAGCTGAAGTTCACTTTGAACAAGAAGTAAATTGTAGATGTAATGATCCTATTTGCACTGCTGCATTACTGTTGCATCGTTGTGTTACTACCTTTTATGAGACCTACCTGAGAGGTGAGTTTAAAACCAGCAGAGATATGCTTATCTGTTCAGCGGTATGACGTAAGATCTTCAGTACAGTCAGTGAAATATAAAACGGCACTGCTACTTTTACATGCTGTGATTCTGAGAGAATTGAACCCTCGTTCTGTAGCAACAGGGACTCATGAAAGACCGGTTTAATTTGTGGGTCTGTTGCAGTTACGAAAGACTATTTGTCTTCGGCTTACCCCCAATGAGTGCTTAGATATTTTCAGTGGTGTATGTTTATCATAGGGGTTTACAGATTCCAGATCTGTACTCTCCCTCGTGCCAGCACAGTTTATGTTGGTGGGCCAGGTCTCATCATATTATAATGTGCACTTTCTCCTCCATTTTGACCTGTGAGGAACTTTGAACTGTATTTCTGGGCAGCTGTAGATCATTCAGACCAATTTGGGACTTGTAGAAATGTTTGTCTTTTTTTTTGAGCACATTGTCTAAATGATGTATCGAAAGGTCTAAGCTTGAGCGTGTCTGCAAAGCTGAGCAAAAGTAATCCAGGCAGTGCCAGAACACTGTAAATGAAATCAAATTTATCTGAAGAACTGCTTATTTGTTTTCTTTAATGAGAATTGCAATGTAGGAAGAGCTCTATCAACAGCATACAACTTTAAAAAAATCAATAAAAGTGTTTTTTTGTATAAACTATTGTCCATTTGTCTACTTTGATTTGTCTTTTTGCACTGGATCCATTGATGCTGCACTCTGTGCTGTAGCTCAACTCTACATCAACAATAAACCAATCCTGTCTCCTGCAGCTCCAGGCTGAGGCTATTGATACCTCATTCTTCCAACTTTTGAATAGAATATAGAAAATAGAATAGATGCGAAGCAACAATGTATGATGTTTATTATTGAAAGTAAGAACATGCATGCATTATGTACATAGTCACCACTTGAGTATATGCACAGAAATATGATCATTTCTATCGATGTCTTGGCAGAGTATGCAAGACCTGTCTTTCTGGGACTCTGCCAAGGTTTAAGCCCTCTGCAGCTGGGTACTAGCCAACCCGTAAAATAAAATGGAAAATTCAGGGAATGCCCTGAAGATTGCAAAGTATCTTAAAGAGAAAGGAAAGACCAACATTTAAATCTAGTGTTCCACCTTATTGCTGATCCAGGCCAATTTAGCACTCGGTCAGAAGTAGGGTTGCCAAGTTACTCCCACCAGGATTGACTTGGAGTCTCTGAGACGTTGCTTCCAGAGAATAATTATTGGGGTCTTTTATTTTTTTCATGTTAAACATTTTCACATGATAAAAATATTGGAGGTGAGGAAACAAATAGTTTGGAAGACTCTTGACTGTCCATCAGATAATGAGCAGTTTGTTTGCATTTTAATTAGTGTGGGGAGGGGAGGCATTGGGTGACCAATGGGAGTGTGGGTGAGGTGGTTGTAGGTGGGCTGGTCATGTGATGATACCTTTCAGAATCAACAACATGTGGCACAATATTTACCTCGGGTCTAACTCCTGCTGCTCCCTCAGTTTGAAGCTAACTTTTTTTCTAATGCTGGGAAATACACCACTGGGACCTACGGATACCAGCATGGTGTTTGAAAGAAGAATTTCTGACTAGCCTTGTCCGTGACTTGAGCACAAAAATTAACAGGCACTCCAGTGCAGTATGAGGGAGTGCTGCACTGTTGGGGGTGCTGTCTTTGGCTGACATGTTAAACTATGACTTGGTCTGTTCTCATAGACTCGTAGATGTTTACAGCATAGAGGCCATTCAGCCCATTGTGTGTACGCCAGTCAACAAAGATCTGACTACACTAATCCCATTTTCCAGCACTTGGCCCATAGCCCTGGAGGCTATGGCAATGCAAGTGAATATCTAAATACGTCCTAAATGTTATGTGAGTTCCTGACTCAACCACCCTTTCAGGCAGTGAGTTCCAAACTCCCAACACCATCTGGGTGAAAAAATTCTCCTCCACTCCCCTCATAGCCTTCTACCTCTTATCTTAAATTGATGCCCCCTGGCTATTGACCCCTCTACTAATGGAAAAAGTACTTCCTATCCACCCTATCTATGCCCCTCATGATCTTATACACCTTTGTCAGGTCCCCTCTCAACCTTCGCTGCTCCAAGGAAAACAGCCCCAGCCTATCCAATCTTTCCTCCTAGCTCAGACCCTCCAGTCCAGGCGTCATCCTGGTAAATCTCCTCTGCACCCTCTCCAGTGCAATCTCAGCCTTCCAAAATGTGGTGACCAGAACTGCACGCAGTACTCCAGTTGTGACCTAACCAGCGTTTTATATAGATCCAGCATAACTTCCCCGTTCTTGTATTCTATGCCTCAGCTAATAAAGGCAAGTATCCCATATGCCTTCTTAACCACCTTATCTAACTGTCCTGCTACCGTCAGGGATCTGTGGATATGCTACCAAGGTCCCTCTGATCTTCAGTACTTTCTGGGGAAAGTAAAATTAAAAGTAAAATCTCAACCTGAAAGTTTTCTCCAGTTGATGTGAAAGATCCCAATGGGACTTACCCAGTGCCCTGACCAATATTTACTCCTCCAGCTTCGCCACACAAACAGATTGTTCATTATCAAGTTGATGTTTGTGGGAGCTTGCTGTGCACAAATTGGCCATCACCCTTCCTACGTTACTGGTGAATACTCTTTAAAAGTACTCCGTTGTCTATGAATCTCTTTGCGAGGTGCTGAGGTTGTGAAAGGAGCTATATAAATGCAAGTCTTTCTTTGTATGACATCTCTCAGAATCATCCCCCAAAAACATCCAAAGAAACTGGAACCCTTTAAAATGCGGTCACTGTTATGTGCTGTGAACTGTGTCAGCTCCCTTGTGCACAGTAAGATCCAGCCCAAGAAGCAGAGCGTAAACTACGTTGGGAACTTCCAGGACATTGTTTTTTTTCACAAAAATAAACGAAAACCTTCTTAGTGGACTTGAAAATCCCATCTTTTCTGGTGAAGGATGTTATGTAAGACCTGAAATGTTAATGTTTGTTTCCTCCTTCCACAGATTTTGTCTGACCTGCCGAGCGTTTCAAGAACTTTCTGTTTTTATTTCACAGCCTCACTGACTTCAGTGAGTTTGACCTTTCCACTGGAATATCTGGTAGTGTGGCAGTGCCCAGGGATCAGACAGAGAACACAGTGAACTGTAGAAATGATACCGTGCCTCCTTGTATCTCCCCATAGTCTTCGGGGAACAGACAATGCGCTTTATTCGAAGTAAAAATAAAACACAACAGCAGAAAGATGGATACAGCAGATTCTACTGGATTACAACATTTCGTTTTGGACTCCCACCAATGTTCTGATCTGGTGGCTGAGATGCATGAAAAAATCCATAATATCCGATGTGGACTCTCACCCAACACATCAGTCAGGTCAGCAGTAACCAACTGAAAGTCACAGTCTCATAAATCTTCATAGAATGAGGATTCCAATAACATTCAGCAAGATATACTTCTGACCAATCAGAAGCATGTTTTATAATAGTGAATGACACCTCACACAATGCACAATGTATTTAGTTAGTAACAACAGGCAGTACCTTATGATTATGACTTTTCTTAAAAGTCTTAAAGGGGAAAGTGGTCGACCGTTAAGGGGGAACTCGGTACAAAGCAACCTGTACCGTTACGGCCTGACAGTAAAATTATCACTAAACAGGCACATCCTGAGATCAAGTTAAAGGCGACTTGCTGTTGCTGAGTGAAGATATATCTAGGTTGGCAGCAATTTGAAAATCGCCAACTGGTTCTGATCAAAGGTCGGAAAACCCAGTGACTGCATTTCTCTGGCTCTTCCCCCTTCGCTGGGTGTTACACAGTGGCGGTTTATTGCTATTTAATGAATATGACATTTGAGCTGATCGTACATTTGTGGCACTTTGAGGTGTGAGATGCTGGCTAGACACAAGAATGCTATCACAACGTACAGATCATGGAAGAGACAAGGCCCATCCATAAGTGTGATGACCATTATTTAAACAAAGGAGTACTACAGAGGAGGAAAGGGTTTATTGGAAAGGCTGCAATAAGTGCTTCCTCAAACCTGCTGAGACTGAAGGCCTCAAACTGTAAATAATACCTTCTCAGATCTCCCTTCATCACAACATCACCATTCACTTGATCAGGGGACCTACAGAGCAGTAGATTCATTATTTGCTCAATAATTATAGTTCGGCCAGTTGCAAGAGAAAAATGCCAGGAAAGTTTGCATCTGGTTATCGGTCACAGCACATTAATATGAAATTATAAAATCAATAACTGGTCATTTTCCCTAAGAAAAATGGAGAGACTAAATGTGTCCCATAATGTGGAGTCTGCAGGTTCCTGAACCTGAAATGCAGTGTATGTGACACCACACTACAAGCTGTGGCACACTGTTAGTATAGAAGACTTGATTTTTTTAGCTTCTATTCGCCCAATAGAGACTCTGTCCGGTATTAAGGCTGAAAGGCAGTTTGCAACAGCACAGGAGCTGCCGCTGATTGAGATGTCTTACCCTGGGATGGTCACCTCCTCCACCATTGGCCGCTCTCCAGGCTAGTAAGGCAGGGCAAGCGAACGGCTGCCCAAACTCCAGGAGCTGCTGGAGAACAGAGCAGGCTAGCATCATCCAGACCCCTCCTCCATGTGCCTGCCAAAGGGCGGAAAAGCCAGCACCTCGAACAGAGGCTTGGCAAGTACCTCCCCCAAACTTTCCCTTCCCACCGGGCAGAAGGCTGCTGGGCACCTCCGTCACAAGCGTGGCAGAGAGCTGCGATTATTGGGCACCTCGTGGCAGCGGGCACACCCAACTGGGCCGGCAAGCCAATCCCGCCGGGGCTCAAGTGCAGCTGTGGATGGGTGTCGACTGTGAATGACCCGAACGGGAAACGCAGCCTTTGCTTGTTGACTCTCCCATGAAGTCAGAGTTTAAATCTGAGAGCTGATTTATTCTTAGGCTAACATGTTAGCACAGCAGATAGGCTGCTTCACTGACCACCACTGAAGGAAGGATATCCTCCACACTGAACACGGCATCACCACTAACATACCCGGCTATGAATGGGTTACCATGAGTTTAGAGCTAATTAAGAAAGTTGTCTTGATGTGGACTGTAGTGTAGATTCAGTGGGAACTGAAACCATCTAAACTTACCAGGCAGGGTTAAGTACCTTGTTCACTTTCACAAAGTCGTTGGATACCAGACTGGGTGAATTAAGATACCAGAGAAATGAACTTTAATGGCCTTTCCTAAACTTGTTCTAGTCCATCAGTTGGCGCCTCTATTAAAACAGCGGAGAGAGGAATTTGACTGTTCCCCGGAGCAGAGTGCAGATTGTAATTTATGGTCTGGAAGAAGATATGTACTGAGATTGAGCACAGACACAGAAAGAGAGAGAGAGAGAGAGCAACACTGAAACAGCAAGGAGAAGCTATGAAATGATGCCTGGGGGTGGGGAGCATAAAGTAAAAATAGCCCTAAGCCATGTAACTCAGGGGCTTCAAAGATCACATGAAGATTGTTTCAAAATGCCACACTGCTTCAGGAAGTGTACAGGAAGAGTGGAAATAAATTACTGATCCAGTAATGGACAATGAAATAAAAACAGAAAATGCTGGAAAAACTCAGCAGGCCTGACAGCATCTGTGGAGAGAGAAACAGAGTTAACGTTTCGAGTCTGTGTGAGTTTTCTTCTAAAGCTTCTTTAGCTCTGAAGAAGAGCCATATTGGACTGGAAACGTTAACTCTGTCTCTCTCTCCACAGATGCTGTCAGGCCTGCTGAGTTTTTTCAGCATTTTCTGTTTTTGTTTCAGATTTCCAGGCATCTGCAGTATTTTGTTTTTATCATAGACAGTGAAACATTCGTTCACATTCAGCCTTGTTCCGAGATCATACCAACCTTATCCCACCGTTGGTGAAAGCCAGGGTCTGTTCTCACTTCCACTGCACTTGTACTGATTAATACAATGGAAATTTTGGCAAATTAGTAGGGAGTTGACCATTTAAACCTTTAACCCATTAACCGTGTTTAAGGAATATTTATGGCAATGTGAAGGAAGTACTGCAGGGGGAGAAATGTGGACAGCGTTAATCTAATATCTGCCATTCATTTTTACTGTGAAACTCATCGCCTGCTGTATTAATATTCCTTGCTAGACAGGTCTTGAATGTGCCTGCATAAAACCACGATGGTAGGAGACTGCCCTGAGGGTAACGGCCCTGGACATTGGGGATAAGAAAGCAATTTGCACAATGTCACAGTTTATTTAAATGAAGAGCACATTTCCCATCTGCAAGGCTGCTCCTTAGTCTGACAACAGCATGGGCCAAAATCTGCCCGGACACTAGGCTGGGGGATTAACAGGAAATGTGAAAAGTGATAAATTGGTCACCGAAGGACCTGCAAACACTGTGCGGAGTGAACCTCGCCATGGAAAACTGTCCTGTCAAAGCCCAACGGTAAAATAACTTGGAACTTATATCGTGCCATTCACAAGCTCAGGACAACCAAAGAACAAGCGAGTACTTACTTTGAAGGACAGTTAGTATTACAGTGCAAAACAAAACTGCGGTAGCCAATTTGCACCCAGCAAGGCCCCACAGCAAAAAAAAAAACCCACTTGGACGACAACAGATAATTTGCTTTTGTTAACACTAATGTTGGTTGGGGGAAAAATGTTGTTGAGGAAAAGATGTTACTTTTCCCCCTGGATTGCCTGTGGCCTTTTTAGAATGAAGGCAGGATTGCCATTTTCCCGATGGTCAAAACTAGGCCGATCAGAGAATCGTAGCTGGAATTCTGAGGCTCACTTTCTCGCTGATGAAAGCTTAACACAGTAACCTCGTTAATTGAGGTGAATATCTCACGAGGCAAATGGAAATCTGATGATTCCCACCCCCCCCCACAGAAAGTTATGGGGGTGGAAATTCATTTCGGCCCATTTTTGGGCCTGGAATAAGTGGGTGTGCTGGGAGTAGGTGGAGCCAGCAGTGGGGATGCTGGAGGCTCATCCAAAACTAGGCCTCATCGGCACATCGCCAACTGGCTGCTCTGACCCAGAGCAATCTAGGAGAACCCCCCTATACGCAGGTTACCTGCAAGCGGTGTGTGATGCTGAGACTTGTAAAGGGAGTAGCTAGGTTATATTCAACAACCCATTAACAAATGGACTGTTCTTGAAGCTTGAAAACTGCCTGTTGGCAGTGATTCGCCAACAGACCAGGTAAAAGATTGGACTAATTCCCATTGTTCAGGTGTTGACCTGGGTTTATTTGCAGCCCAACAGCAAATGCTCCAAGAGAAAACACGCTTAGGCCATTGCACAATTTCATTTGGTTGCACGTTCTCGCTACTAAACTGTGCACATAATAAGGCTGTTGCCAGACATGAAAATGCCATACTGGTGTATAAAGGGTGGCAGGGGGGATTTCAAGAAACAGTTTGGCTCAGCTGCTAACCCTTTTGCTTGTGTTTAAGGTTCAAACCTCACTGCAGGATTACATACTCTGGGTTGATGTCCCTGTCCAGCGCTGAGGGGGTGCTGTTTTGTCAGAGGAGCTAAGCTTATGTCTATCTGAGTCTTTCTGTTGGTGAATGTTAGAGAACCTATCGCACCATCTGAAGAAGAGCAGAAAGGTATCCTAGTCAACATTCACCCCTCAGCGCTACTGCTAAAAGATGATTAATCTTTTTTGTTCATTTCAATACATTCTGTGGGATCTTACCCTGCACACAGTCATTCTATTTGAAGTGCACTGATAATGTGCCGCAAGTCTTTCTTATTTGTCCTCCTCTGCCTGTGCTCAATCTCAGTACTTGTCTTCTTCTGGAGCATAAATTACAATCTGCACTCTGCTCCGGGGAACACACAAATTCCTCTCTGCACTGTTTTAATACAGGCACCAACAAGGTTAGGAAACATCATTAAAGTTCATTTCTCTAGCTATCTTAATTCACCCAGCCTAGTATCCAACACCTTTGTAAATGTGAGTAAGGTATTTAACTCTGCCTGGTAAATCATTTGAAATCTGTTATCATTCTTTTCTCAAATACCAAGAGGCCTATATGGGTTCTTGCTGTGCACAGACTCTAATTGTTGGGCGTGAACAGTATCCAGTCACGTCTTTTTAGGTAGCATCATATACTCTTTTGATTTACACAAATTAATTAAAGGAAGAAACAATTAACAGATTAAATTAAAGTGATAGCCCTTTAAAGGGGCACTGCAATAAAAGGACAAAACATTAAAGGGAACTTATCTACCTCAATCAAAATGGCATTATTGGGACTGATGAAGCACCCTGAACCCTGCAGTACCCACTGGCCGTGGGAGGCCTCAAACACACCAGTGGACGCTCTGAGCTCCCTCTCTAGGGACATCCAGGCGTGGACATAGATGCAGAAAAGGGGCAGGCGGTCAGGCCAGATGACCCCTCAGCCTGATCTCTTGATGACCAACGCCGCCAGACCCAGGAACAGGTCTACAGGCCTCCCTACCCGCCCCGCTGCACATCGGCTGACCATAGGTCAGGAGCACGGGGTGGGCGGGGGGGGCTGAGGTGCAGCCAAAACCTGAGGAGCAGCCCCTTTAAATAGTTAAAAAACCTCGCACGTTCTACATAGTCGTGGAACACGGACTCCTCGAGGCGCTGGAATCATCCCCCCCACGCTGGATCATGAGAGCGAACAATTAGAATGACGAGTTTGACGATGGCACATAAGCGACATGCGCCTGGCGAGCTGCACTTTGCCCACGACTTCGAGGACCATTTGCCTACCCTGCGTCACCCTGTCCTCACAGTCAA
The DNA here is from genome assembly GCF_017639515.1 of Carcharodon carcharias. NCBI lineage: Eukaryota > Metazoa > Chordata > Chondrichthyes > Lamniformes > Lamnidae > Carcharodon > Carcharodon carcharias. The sequence goes on along the minus strand of NC_054476.1, from coordinate 158,084,447 downwards.
CAGCGCCTGACTTCACAGGCAGCACCACATCGCTTTCAGAGGGGGGTTTGGGGGGTCAGAGGCAAGTCTCTACCTACCAGAGCAGCGGTAAGGTGGGGAGGGGGGCGCTTCTAATGGGCCGCAGGGCTAGGGTTGCACTAGGGAAGCCGGGGTGGGGAGGAGAGGCGGGGGTTGTGTGAAGGCGGTGGGGGGGGCAACTGGCCTGATGGGAAGGGGCTGCAGGTAGGGTCTCCACAGAGGGCGCAAGAGTGGAGAGGCTGCACTCAGCCACATGACCGGGGGAAGGGTGTGCAGGGGATCAGTGTCCTGGATGGGCAGAGAGTATATTACAGAACGACATGAGCCACTTGGGGCCATGATGGGAGGAGCGCTGGGTGAAGAAGCACTTCAGTTTACATTGCTGAGTCCAGGGAGGGGGAGGGCACGTCAGGCCAGTCTCAGTCGTGCTCAGCACGTTGTGCACACACAGGGCAGTGTCGTAGCATCGCCCACCTCGGCCCAAGTGGTTTCTGGCATCACACTAGGCCGCAGGTGGCACACTCAGTCCGCGGGGGCATCTGCAGCCTACATTTGGAGGGGAAAAGGCATTGTGGGGGGGTTATCCGAAGGTATGGGGGGAGGGGCACCTGCTTAACTGTGCAGGCGGCCTCAAGATGGGGAGGGGCGAGATCCCCATGGACCATGAGCACGGCCACCTCAAAATTTCCGGGGGCTAACAAATAGATATCCACCACAATCACGGTGGGATCAAGGAATCCAGGGGGGAGGGTTGAGAGGTCTTGGATGGAGGGAAACCCGAACGTTGAGCACCTCCAGGACAATGGGATGAGTTTCTGCACCCACACAGGGAGGGTCCAAGCTGATCGGGCAGTGAGAGGTCAGCGCCACCATCTTCCGACCTGCAGCGATGGCGCAGTGCTAAATTTAAACGAGGAGAAACTCTGCTGGTGAGGGCTCTGAGAGCAGATCGGAGGGCAGCTGCATGCACTGGGCGGGGGGAGAGCTGATTGAAGGGGCACCCAGATGAACTGTGCATTCCCAAAAGGGGAGAGAGGCACAGCTGAGACATGTTAGGAGCTTTTCAATGACAATGCAGGGGATCAGGAAAGTAAAGCAATGTTGCACATTCATGTGAGGCTAATCCTACCAGGCTGCATAATCGATCTCCCTTGTTCACAGTGTGGAAATTCCCCAGAGCAATAGCGAACTCTCGAGCAATTGGGCAAGCTCCAGATGCGTGTTAGAATTGTGGCGCTGGTAGGTTCACAGAAGAGAAGCCGTCCCTCAAATAATCTAATTTCCTGACTAAACATTTACCCTCATGTTTGTTCCAAAGAGTGAATGAGGAGCCTAGCCCCTGGGCTGAGAGTAGCACACACCCACGTGCCTGGCTGAAGCAAGGTCATAGCAGTCGGTCATGTAAAGGTGGGTGGAGAAGCACCTTGAATCACACCCCAACGCTGGCCAGCATTTCAGGGGCGAGTATTTGCCGGCACTGGAACAAAGCCCTTGAACCCATGTTCACTGACGGGCTCTTGACAGAAGGAGGACCATTGGAGACCCATGCTGACTCCTGCCTGTCTCTCACTGACACTGCAGAGAGGAGGACCAGCAGGAAGATGGAAGGTGGATTCACTGCTGCCGACATAATCACACACAGGCAGGAGAGAAGAAGAGGAAGATGCCAGCAGGGGTGCCTGGCTCAGCAAAGGGAGGAGCAAAACCCTCAAGACTAAGGGCCCAGCAGGTCCCCCCTCTGGATGCAGAGGATGAGGCTCACAAAAATGTCATGTGTAGGCGGCTCGCAAGACAGAAGGTGTACAGAACCCGCATGTCTTCTCTGCAGATGAATGACAGACAGTGTGGCCGGCGCCTCCACATGTCCAGGGATCTGGTGGCTCACATTTGCCACATTCTGCAGGGATTGGCGCCGTGGGCACTAGGAGGACATCCCTTGCCGGTGGTTCTCAAAGTAATGGCCCGTGCTCAACTTCTACCCCCCCGGGGCTCCACCAGGGACCTCTGCCGGATCTCTGAAGCATCCACGCACAAATGAGTACATGAGGTCACAGACGCCTTTTTTACTGGGCCCAGAATTACGTCAACTTTGACAGAGATCAAGTGAACCAGAGCACTGGGCTTTTTGGAGATTTCAGGATCCCCACAGGTGCAGGGTGCCATCCACTGCATTGGTGTGGCTGCTAGCACTCCAATACATAAACAGGGAAGGCTACCACTCGCTCAATGTACAGGCTGGTCCGTGGCCACGAGAAAGTTAACATGTAGGTTTGTGCCAGGTATCCAGGGAGAATCCACGACTCATACATCAAGTCGCTGGCAGATCCCAGACATCTTTGAGGGACCACCCAGGGTCCAGGTCTGGCTCTTTGGTGACAAAGGGAACCCACAAAGAATGTGGCTTATGACGTCTGTGCGGTGGCCACAGAGTCCTGCAGAGAGAAGGTACAACAAAGCTCATGCCTCTGCCCGAGCACTGGTGGAGCACACCATAGGGATCTTAAAGACGCAATTCCGATGCCTGGACAGATCTTGCGGAGCTCTCCAGTACACTCCCCTGGGGTCTCGTGGATCATTGTGGCATTGTGGCATTGTGGCGCTGCACAACCTGGCGCTGTGAAGAGGGAGGACTTGCCAGAGGGCATTGAAGGGGATAAAGGCATTGAGTTCGAGGAAGCCAAAGCTGCGGGGGAAGAGGCCCCATGAGGAGGATAATGAGTTGTAGTCAGTACCCTCTTGGACAAGTGCCCTCCATCGTGGGCCCACATTTACACCAGCGTTGCTATTCCTCTCATTTCAATCACACACTTCAATCTAAGAGTGAATAGTTACACCTCAGGTTCACACTGTCCCGATCCTTTGAAGAATGATAAAGCCTCGGGAGTGTGTGTCTTTGCTGAGGTGAGATGCCAACTGGAGGAGGGAGTTCTGGGATCAGGCATCAGAAAGTGCTGCTTCTTCAAGCGTCTCTCCAGCATTCCAGTCGCAGTGGCAGCCTACAAGAGCCAGGAGCTGTCCCACTATCTTCAGTGGGCTTGTGGCTGTTTGCCTTCAATCTGACAAAACTCCTCAAGGAGACCCACCTCCATCAACGGGACAACGCATTCTGTGTAACCTCGATGGTGAACCTGATAGGTGACACTTGGACCAAAGCAGCTGAGGATGTTCTGCAGGTGTGCACCTATTCTGAGATGGCTCAACCCTCCGTGTCACCTTCCTCTCTACCACATTAACATTCGGCACTCTCACTTAGGGTTGCTGGCCCGCTTTTACCCTCACCTTACAATTCACCTGAATTGGAACACCTGAAGATGATGACGTTCAACCACTTACATGTCAACCTCTTAAAATGCCTCCTCTTTAAGGCACACATGACGTCCTCATGACCAGCCCCGTCCCTTGTGAACTCCAAAATGCTCAGACAGCAGAAGGCCCTCAAGGTGACGAGTCGTCGCTAATTAAGAGCAGTCTACAGCTTCAGTACATCCTCATTCCTAACTCAATGCTCCCCTCAACATTGTCTAAAGTTATAACGTGCGCTTCCAGAGCCTGTTCAACGGCTCTCCTGACTGCCTGAAATCACCATTTGCCATTAGCATCACACATCTTGGCGAGTGTTCAGGTGATGGGACGCACAGCGCTGTGTCCCAACATGGTGACCAGAACCTTGTGGCCGCAACACAGCTAGTTACAGGTTGAGAAACGCTCACCGTTGTAGATTTGAGCGCTAGGGCAACAATGTGGCTGAGAGGGGCAGAGCTTTGGCACCTGGAGGTTTCAATGATCTCCCGCTTATTGGTGAGCTTAGCAGAGGTACCCTCGGAGAGTCAGAAACACAGTCGGACGACAGGAGTGCACATGAACTCCGAGTATGGGCTCATCGCACGGAGACTCTGCCTGAAGACAGACAGCACGTGGAGTTGCACAATTTATGACCCGTCTCCATGTTAAGACATCCCTCCTTGTACACTACACCTTCACCTTTCAAGAACGCGAACGGAATAGGAGATCCCCTCTGCCTCAATCTTACACGGTCAAGAATAAACATGACACGACCCCTGCAAAGCACGAGAACGAGGTTCCTTCCACAAACTCACTTAGCATTAAGGTCAAGGCATCGCTGATGTCGAGAATGATTTGAAAAGGGCCACACAATATTGTGATATGGAAGCTCACAACACAGGTGAGAGGCTCATGATAGCAACATCTGCGCTGTGGGGGGGCGGGGCCATAGGATCACACCTGATTGACAGCAACACATAGCTCATCAGAAAAAGTAAGCACACACAAGAGGAGATGTGAAATGTTTGCGATTTTATTTACATTTGTGAACATATATACATGTTGTGAGTACCCATGCCACTGCTGTGCTCCTAAATTTTTATTAACTTTCCTAACCCCACTTCCACATCTGGGTGTATCCCCAACATCCACAGCAGAGGTGGAGGCAGCCTGCAGACTGCTACGCCCTCTTGTCTGTGATGACCTTGGCAGACGTCTTCTAGAAGGCCGAGACCTGGAGGGTCCCAGCCTGCTTTGGATGTCCTGCCGTGGGGCAAGTGCACCCTCCTCAGCCTGTGGAGCTGGAGGTGACAGGGTCACAGGAAGAGGGGATTGGGATCAGCCAGACAGTCCCGGAGTCTCTTGGATGGATGGCCCCAGGGTGTCCAGCTGTTGGTTCTCCTCCTTATGGGTGACCGAGGGCCCCTGGTTGACTCCTTGAGGAGAAGGGAGAGCTAGAGTGAGATCAAGGTGCCCCACCGCCCCCCCTTCGCATAGCCACTGATGGATGCCACCAATGGAGTGATGGAGTGCTGCTCCCGCACCAGTGCAGGAGCGATCTCCTGGATAAGGTCTCCATGGCAGCCGCCATCTTACCAGTGTTGACCTCGGTGCGTTGGCATGCCGCGCTCTCACCTCAGACTGAAGGCAGACGGGCTCCTCCATCATCCCGTTGCAATCTCAGGAATGCAGCTGACATCCCTTCCTGATGCTCCCGTGACTGTCGCTGTGGCTCCTACAGCTGATTTAAGGCCGAGTCCGGAGACCTGTCATCAGACTCAGGCTACCACAGATTCCCGGCCTCCAGTAAGTGTCCAAGCGTCGGTGACCTCGGATGTCCCTGCCTCCACCTGCTGTGGACCAGGTTGTGCGCTGCGCTCACCGAGGCTGGTCTAGAAGCAGGTCTCACCAAAGTGTGTCTCTACGCTGGTGGAGGGTGTGGGTGAGCGCTGTGATGAGTCTTCAAAGGTACAATCCTCAGCTTTCTCATCCAGGGTGTCATCAAGTCTCAAGCTAAGGGCTTGGCTGGTTGAGGGTCTCGGGCACTTGGCAGAGGAGCCTATGAAAGAAAGTAGAGATATTTAGTGCATAGCAGGCGACTCTAAAGCAATATGGTTGTCTGAGGGATCAGGTGGTGCAAGATCCTCATGTAGGTGTGCACCACTGACCTCACCATCGAGGAAGGCATGGTCAAAGTCTACTCCAATTAGCTCGATGGCTCTCTCCTCGAAAGCAGTGAGGCCCTTGAATTCCAGCATTCCACCCCTGGTGTGGGACCTTTCCCTGCAATTGTGTGCGAGCTTATCCTGCATAAAGACAGATGGAAAGTGTGAGCAGGACACATGCCAGGACAGATGATAAGGATGCCAGGCATGTGTGAGTGCCGAGTGGAGCTATGGATGGGATGAGGAGGCGAGCTCCAGAGGAGATGAGGCCAGATGGAGATGTGAGGGTGTGTGTGCAAATGGGTGGTGATGTCCCTTGAGCTGGCAGTGAGTGAGATGCCAGTGAATGGGTGTGATGGGCTGCTGTGTGAGTTGAGATTGATGAAATGGTTGCCTTACCCTGGCAGCACCGATGAGATCATTGAATTATCGACCCTCTTTCTGCACTGGGATGGCTGACCTCTTGTGTGCGACATTGGCACTGACCACCCCTGACACTGTTTGCCAAGCTGGAGTGGTGAGGTTGGTGGACGTCCTCTGCCCACCAGAGGGGTGGGGGCGGGGTGGGGGCGGGGGGGGGGTGTTAGCGGTGGTAGAGGACATTGCAGCAGGTTTGGACTACGCCCAGCAGGCGTCCCAGTGAGGTGTCACTGAATTTTGGAGCAACGTGCTTCTTCCCTTTGAGACTCACGTTTTCCAACACGAAAACTGTGCACGGGTGCCACTTAAATATGGAGCCCGGAGTAAGGAAGTGGTGAGTTCACGACAGGGCGGATGAATCTGAGGCCGCTCGCTCACCTGTCAGTGATCCGGCGTGTTTCCCATAATTAATGTGGCAGGAAGTGGCCAGCGGTAAAAGACTGATTTTTTTAAAGAGGCGCCCAGTTTATGAGATAATGAGAAAGTTGGTTCAAATGAAAGCTTGCGGATGTCCCTCCAATAATAATTATCCAAACCGAGCAATCCGTTTTTCCCTAAATGATCTTGCTGCTCAGAGCTTCTAATCCCCTGAATGTAACCTTCCTGGGGGCCGGGCAATTTCCTTACACTTCTGTGATCAAGGATTTGATGTGAAAATCTCAGTCACTCCAGTGATTCAGCAACAAATTAGAGAACACACGAATACATCTGCCCCTTCCTTCCAAATAGGGGTTTTGACTTGTCACTGGTTTGGTTTGGAAAGTTGCACGAGGGCATTGGTTTCACGTTATGAGAAACTGCACAAGCGCCAATAGGCAGCAGGTAAAAGGGGAGCGAGATAAAACTGGGGCAATTCAGAATCTTTCACAGAATCTTAATTTGCAGCAGAGACACAGAGAAGATGCGGTGCAGAGTGATCTTACCGCAATTAGATCCAGGCTGCTGGTGGGAGGGGTGGGGGTGGGGGGTGGTGTGGGGGAGATTCTCGTCTCCGGGGAGGGAGCAATGGTACCTATCCCCACCATTCATGCCAGGGCATCAGCCCTGGCTGGGAAGGGTGCAGAATGTACTCTGGGTGGGGGACTTCAATGTCCATGACCAAGAGTGGCTCGGTAGCACCACTTCTGACCAAGCTGGCTGAGTCCTAAAGGACATAGCTGCTAGACTGGGTCTGCGGCAGGTGGTGAGGGAACCAAGCGGGAAAAACATACTTGACCTCATCCTCACCAACCTGCCTGCCACAGGTGCATCTGTCCATGACAGTATCGGTAGGAGTGACCACCACACAGACGTTGTGGAGACAAAGTCCTGCCTGCACATTGAGGATACCCTCCATCATGTTGTGCAGCACTACCACCATGCTAAATGGGATAGATTCTGAACAGCTCTAGCAACTCGAGAATGGGCATCCATGAGGCACTGTGGGCCATTGGCAGTAGCAGAACTGTACTTGAACACAATCTGTAACCTCATGGCCCAGCATATCCCCCACTCTACCACTACCATCAAACCAGGGGATCAACCCTGGTTCAATGAAGAGTGCAGGAGGCATGTCAGGAGCAACACCAGGCATACCTAAAAATGAGCTTTAACACAGGACTACTTGCATGCCAAACAGCATAAGGCTGACAAGTGGGAAATAACATTCATGCCACACATGCGCCAGGCAATGACCATCTCCAACAAGGGGAGAATCTAACCATCACCCCATGACATTCAATGGCACCACCATCAGTAAATCCCCACTATCAACATCCTGGGGGTTACCATTGACCAGAAACTGAACTGAACTAGCCATATAAATACTGTGGCTACAAGAGCAGGTCAGAGGCTAGGAATCCTGTGGCGAGTAACTCACCACCTGACTCCCCAGATATCCACCATCTACAAGGCACAAGTCAGGGGTGTGATGGAATACTCCCCACTTGGCTGGATAAGTGCAGGTCCCACAACACTCAAGAAGTTTGACACCATCCAGGACAAAGCAGCCCACTTGATTGGCACCCCATCCATAAACACTCACTCCCTCCACCACCGACGCATGGAGTTAGCAGTGTGTACCATCTACAAGATGCACTGCAGGTACTCACCAAGGGCAAGATTTTGAAGTTGTTGGGCCCGGGAGCAGCTGAGAAACGGTCCTGACTGCGATTTCACGCTGGTGGGTCCATTAATAGCCGCGCAGTGTGAAATGCAGCTGAACGCTGGTTGGGAAGGGCAGAGTGGGAGTGGGTGCCTGTCGGCCACCAGGTCCAATGGTGACCCAGCGGCTGGGTTAAAAACAGCCCAGGCAGCCCCAGAAAGGCAGCCATGCAAGAAAGTCTGTTCTGCGTTAGCAAAGTGATGGAGTCGAGTGTAGCAGGAGACCCCAGGCGGGAGGGCAGGTTGGGTGGGCACTCAGCCCCCCCGCTTATTGGATGAGTGCCTCGCTGTCCTCCTGGAGGAGGCGGCTGTCAGGAGGGACACCCTTGTCCCCAGAGATGGGAGGAGGAGGTCACCGCACCTCACCAAGGGGGCATGGGAGGAGGTGGCAGCAATGGTCAGCAGCCATGATGTGGTGCGGTGTTCCTGGGTGCGGTGCCGGAAGTGCGTCAATGACCTGTTACGCTCAGAAAGGATGAGTCCCGTGTTGGCGTGGGTCAGTGTGCAGAATTGTTAAGGTGTGGCCGTTCCCCTGTAGACCTCAGGGGTGTTAGAGTCTGAGCGCCAACTGTCAATCACACCGGAGCTGGCCAAGGGAGTGAGTCCTGGCTACTTGGGCTGAGTGCCTTGTGGCTTGAGGGCCACAACTCAGATGTGCCCTGAAAGGTGTCCCTCAGCTGGGGTTAGTCAGGCTGTAATGGCGCTGCAGGTAGAGAGTGGGCTAATCAATGCTCTTCTGTCCTTTCAGGAAAAGGCAAGCTATAACCAGGCAGAGAGGGCAGGTACTGGTGGAGGCCCTGCCCAACCTCCTGCTCCTCAGCAGGTTCAAGCAGGACACCTCGAGTTTGAGAGCCGGCACAGTCCCCATGCAACCGGGGGTGCCAGGTAAAGGTAAGAGCACAGAGCAGAGAGGGGAGAGTTTCGGACGGTGCAACCTTTCTAGTGTAGTCCCTGCATTGAAGGGAGCCCCGAACCTATTGATCATTGGAAGACGATGGCACCATGATGCAGATCTCCATTGTCTCACCAGGGTGCCCGGCATGCACAGTGACAGTGTGGTGAGTTAAATTAATGACATGTCCTTGTTCTCCCTTTTAGATTTGCCCGAGGGGCCACCCCTGACGCTGGAGGACCACCGGGCTTCATTTGCACCTGCGTCACATCCACTCTCTGAACCAGGCACCAGCACAGATACCAGCACCTCTACGGGCATTAGATCAGTGGCTAGAAAGTTGGTGCACATTGGTGATGACACTTTGCACTTGCTTGAGGAGCAGGCAGAGGCAGAGAGTGCCCAGGGCGCTGGCAGTCAGAGGGCTGCTGGAGACCAGGACGATGCTCAGTTCAAGGCTGATGATGAGCCTTTGGAGTCGTCCATTAGGCAGCAGATGCTGGATGCCCAGTGGGATGTGTGGGAGGATCTGGCAGAGATCCATGTGGATCTGTGAGCCATGGTCTCCATTGTGAAGGAGTCCATGCGGAGCATGAGAACTGTGTTGACCGCCCTGGCCGAGTGTGCTGCCTCCTCCATTGAGAGAGTGGCGACTCTCATGGAGAGGCAGGTCCAGGGACAGAATGAGGGGTTCCTGGGGTTGTGCTCAGACCTGCAAGTCCTCACACAGGCAATGACTTCAGGTGGTCAGTGCCAGTGTGGGAGATGGATGAGGCACCCAGTATCCCAGCTAGGTGCCCATCCATCAATGGTGAGCAGCTTGGTCCAGAGTGGCCTCACATTGGCACATGAGCTGCCTGTCATCTCTGCGGGTTCCTCTCAGGGCTCTCTGGTTGACGGCAGCAGCTCCTCCACCCCTCTGCCAGTGACCATGGCATCCGATGAGTCTGTGATGACTGGGGAGATACCAGCTGGGAAACTGGCCACTCCCTCCCAGGCAGGGCCAGCACAGGCTTCATGGGCCAGAGGGCAACTGACAAGGTCATCAAGGCCAACAGGACAGCAGAGTGAGCAGGCTGTCTCCAATACCGGTGCCAGCGATGGGGAGAGGAACCAAGATGTAGAACTTGGAGACATAAGTTAAAGGCAGCATGAGCATGAGAGTCAGTTCACAGGTGATTGTCTGTTCATTTATGTTTGGTTTATCTTTACTGGTCTGGGAATGGAGACCAGAGAAGTTTATGTAGATATTTTGGATTGCCAAAAATGAGAAAAATGTTGTTTTTGGCCTAAAGGCCTGAGTATGTTCCACCTTTTTATTTTGTTGGTGCAGGGTACACAGAATGTAATGCTGGACTTAAGTGGCTCTGAACTTTGTTACACAGGCATTGAGTGGGCTTTGGGTTCAAATGATGTGGTCATTTCAGACAACCAGTATGGAGGCAGCAGCCCAGGTGTGTGGTCGACGCTGAGCTTTGGTAACCTTGCTGAAGGAGCGTTGGATCAAGGTATCCCTGGTGTCCTTGCCTCTCTAGAGATTACCAAGGTCTGGCTTCATGCCCTCAGCGCTCTTCTCATCGTGCTCATCTTTGGACTCATTGCTGGACTCATCCTCTGTGGCCAGTGGAGCTGTGTCAAGATCCTCTTCCTCCAGTGGGTCCCCCCTGCAACCACAATCAGTGACACCCACTCCGGGAGGTATTGTAGTGCATCCGCTGAATGGTCCAGGCATTGGAAGCGCATCTTGAGAAGACCTATGGTTCTCTCTATCATTGCCCTTGTGGAGGCTTGGCCCGTATTGTAACTCTTCTCTGCCTCTGTTCTTGGGTGGCAGGGAGGCGTCATGAGCCACCTCTTCAATGGATAGTCCTTGTCACCCAGCAGCCATCCATTCAGCCGTGCTGGAGTACTGAAGAGCCCCGGCACCTGGGAGTGCCTAAGGATGTAGACATCGTGGAAGCTGCCTGGGTACCTTGCACAGACTTGTAGAATCAGCATCCTGTGATCACACACTATCTGCACGTTCATGGAGTGGAAGCCCTTCCTGTTGACGAAGGCACCGGGCTCACCTGCTGGTGCCTTGATGGCCACATGTGTACAGTCTATAGCACCCTGGACACGGGGGAAGCCAGCAATGGCCGCAAAGCCTCTGGCTCGCTCAGCCTGGCTGGACTCATCGGTATGGTAAAGAATAAAGGTCAGTACCCTCCTGAACAGAGCTTCTCTGACACAACTGTGGACAGCTGATTGGGAGACTCCACACAGATCCCCCACTGAGCCCTGGAAAGATCTGGAATGCTTAGAAGTTGAGGGTCACTGTGACATTCAGAGCCACTGGCATGGGATGTCCACCCACACAGTCAAGAGCTGATCTCAGGCCCGATCATCTGACAAATGGAGGTCATTGTCTCCCATTGAGAGGCGGAGCCTCTTTCGGCACTGCACCTCAGACATATTGAGGTAGCTGCATCACCACCTGTAAACCCTGGCAGCAGGATAGTGGCGTCTTCTGCTGCCCCTTCCACCTTGGACTTCTTGCTGGCCTTGTGCCTGCATCTCTCCTCCCACAGGTCACTCCCCGGGAATCTGCATTGGGACACCTGGTCTCCTCTCCTTTCAGCCCCTCTCTTCCTCCTCAGAGGAGGTACCACCAGCAGAGAACCACAATCCCCATTACCAGTGTAACGGAAGATTGTCCGGTACCTGGAAGGGTCCACACGGTCTGAATCCTCAGGGGGCCTTGGAGACACCAAGGAGACCTGAAATGAAGCCTGGGAATGCTAAGAATGAAGACCCGAAAAGAAATGAAGCTGTCAAGTACCAATAAGTCACCAATAGCAAACTAAGTACCAAACTCCCCGCTACTGCCACTGGCAATACTTTTATTCCACCCGTGGATGAGGTTTTTGAAAATGTCGGCTGGCCATAAGACCATAAGAAATAGGAGCAGAAGTAGTCCATTTGGCCCATCGAGTCTGCTCCTCCATTTACTGAGATCATGGCTGATCTGATAATACTCAGCTCCACTTTCCTGCCTTTTCCCCATAACCCTTGATTCCCTTACTGATTATTGCGATAAAGAATTCCACAGATTAACAACCCTCTGAGAGAAGAAATTCCTCCTCATCTCTGTCTTAAATGGGTGACCCCTTACACTGAGATTATGCCCTCTGACCCTAGACTCAGCAACAAGGGGAAGCGCCATCTCAGCATCTACCCTGTCCAGCCCCCAAAGAATCTTGTGTTTCAATAAGGCCGCACTCTCATTCTTCTAAACTCCAATGAGTACAGGCTGCCTGCCTGTTTTGCCCAGGTGAAGAGCACGGGGAATGAAAAATCGGTGTCATTTGGCTTCTTAATGGCCTTAAGTGGTCTCTTAATTAATGGTGCCCGCGGACTGAAATATCGTGCAAGTGCGCAATGATGTCAGGATGCTCACCTGATGTCATCGTGTGCTATTTTATGCCCGATTGGGTTGGGCGCGCACCTGCCCACAGGGTGTAAACTTCTGACCCAAGGCTCCTTTGACAGCACCTTCCAAACACGTGACCACTACCATCGAGAAGGGCAAGGGCAGCAGATCGATGGGAACACCACCACCTCTGCAAGTTCCCCTCCAAGTCACTCACCATCCTGACTTGGAAATATATCGCCGTTCCTTCACTGTCATTGGGCCAAAATCCTGGAACTCCCTCCCTAACAGCACTGTGGGTGTACCTACACCACATGGACTCCAGCGGTTCAAGAAAGTAGCTCATCATCACCTTCTCAAGGGCAACTAGGGATGGGCAATAAATTCTGACCTAGCCAGCGAAGCCCACATCCTGTGAGTGAATAAAAAAATAATTCTAGAAATGGTCCCATATCCACCCCTTTTGTTAAAAGGTGGATAGTTACATGATTTTGCAGCCTTTCTGTCCCTTGCTTCAACATCCTAAGAAGAAGATGAAAGTTGCTTTAGCCCCAGAGGTCCATCAGCTGCTCTCTCCTTAGAAACAGATGACCGGTAGCGACCTTAACCTAAGGGTCAGTGCACCTCAGGCGAAGGGTGAGGTAGTATGGCTGAACATGATCATTTTTACAAACTGTGATTCCAGTCGGGAGCAGACTTTAGTGGGCTACCAATCCACTGTGGTATATTTGGCCCATAAAAAAGCTCATGAAACAAGGGAAGGATGTTAGTTCCACTGCACATCCCCGCCAACCCCCACCTTCCCACCCCCACAACCAGCCCCCCACAACTGCCCCTCCCAAGCCCCACCTCCCCACCCCCACAACCGCCCCCCCAACCCCTACCTCCCCACCCCACAACCACCCCCCAACCCCCGCCTCCCTAAGAGATATTCACAAAGAACTAAGAATCAGCACTCTTGTTAAATATTGCTTATGTTTATATGTACACTGAGTTCCATTTATTGGCACAACAGTAAATCCATTAGGTATAATTCCAAGAAAGTACCATTGTTGTATTGTATGGCTGGAAGCCATTTTATGGTCTGTTTTATAGACAGTCACTCAGCATATTCATGAATAACCGGATAATAAAACGTTAAAATATGTTCATGTAAATAGTATATTTAGTTTGCTACTTTTCTTGTGTGAAAAAACTAGAAAATGCATCCCTGAACTACTGTTTCAACAGACCTCTCAAATTTATATAGTGCCTTTAACAGTGAAAACTAGAGGCACTTTACAAAGGGAAAAAAAATTGCTAAGGTAGGGGGAAGGAGAGCATAAGCTAGAAAGGGAGTGGGAAGAAAAGAGTGGAATGTTCTTCAGGAAGAACCTCCCATTCAGAAACTGACAAACTGTGTGGAATTAAATTAATTCCTTCAGTGTCGCTGGGTCAAAATCCTGGAACTCCCTCCCTAACAGCACTGTGGGTGTACCTACACCACAGGGACCGCTGCGGTTCAAGGAGGCAGCTCATCACCACCTTCTCAAGGGGCAATTAGGGATGGGCAATAAATGCTGGGCCCGGCCAGCGACCCCCACATCCCGTGAATGAATAAAAAGAATTCAAAATTTTGGTGAGTTGATGTTTAAATTGTTGGTTTTTGTGTGTGTGTATGTGTGTGTGTGTCCATCTGTGTGCACCCTAACATCATGTTTTTTTGAAGGAGTCTGATAACTTCATGTCATAATCCCAGAGAAGATCAGTTATTTAATTAGCTAGTTTTAAGAAAGGAACAACAATTGGATTCACAGCCCGATGTATTCATTTAAATCGGTTTTGTGTTTGAGCACATCTAATTCTAACAGTCACAATTCTCTGATTTCCTGACTAGCCTGAATGCACCAATTTGCATAGTAGGTCAAGTACGTGCAGATTCGAGAGATTGGATTGGCTCATGACTAATCCAGTTGTGTCAGGCTGGTTTCAGTGACCTTTTCCTCTTTTGACAGTTATATGGAACAGCGCGTCCAGCTCTTACAATGCCAATAGCTCAGCTTACTAAACCTTTTGGTTTTGCTCTGCTGATTTGAATTATAAAAGTGTGATTTAGGCGACATAGAAATGAATAACCGTTTTCTTCATATTGTTGGTTCTTATGGTAAAATTGGTACATTTCCAACAGCACAAATAAAGTCCATATTGCCCAGGCAGTGAGAGATCCCACTTGTCCTCCCCTATCTTTGTTTGCAGATCGAATTGGCAATTAAGCTCCGAGCCTATTGTAAGCATATAAAGCTCTTGGCAGTATAATGGCAGACTGCTGTTATAATGCTTTGCATGCACAGAATAGTAATCGTAGGAGTGGATGATGACAACGGTGACATTTCGTTTCCAATCCCTCAAGGGTTACAGCTTTGAGGATGTGAGAGCTGTGAATGGCAACACCGGGAGGTAAAACAGAATTAGATTAAGTCTTTAATCCTGGACTCATGTCTCCAGCAAGATAGAGACCTCTTTTTATATCCTGGTGAAGTCCTGGACTGATGTAGATACTTCTCATTCAAGGTGTGGAGGGCAGAATGTGTGCATACTGTGCAGCATGAGGGAGTCTTACCATGTTTTTTTAAAGCATGTGATCATAATTAATTTGCTTTCTTTGGTAAAAGTAAGATTAAGACTGAATTATTCTCCCATTAAAGGAGGAAATTTATATATGAGCAAGCTTGTGAGTTCAGAACTAGATAATATATATAAAATTAACAAACTCCTAGAGATTAAAAGAACATTTTTTAAATCTTAGAATGGTTGATCTGTAAAACAGGTTCACAAATAAAACTTGCATTCATACAGCATCTTTCATGATCTTTTGATTGTGCTTTACAACAAATTAAGTGCTTTTTAAAATCATTCATGGGATGTAGGCATTGCTGGCTGGACCAGCATTTATTGCCCTTGAGAAGGTGGTGGTGAGCTGCCTTCTTGAACCGCTGCAGTCCATGTGGTGTAGGTACACCCACAGTGCTGTTAGGGAATTCCAGGGTTTTGACCCAGCGGCAGTGAAGGAACGGCGATATATTCCCAAGTCAGGATGGTGAGTGGCTTGGAGGGGAACTTCCAGGTAGGGGTGTTCCCATCTATCTGCTGCCCTTGTCCTTCTAGATGGTAGCAGTTGTGGGTTTGGAAAGTGCTGGTGAGTTGCTGCAGTGCACCTTGTAGATGGTACACACTGCTGCCACTGTACGTCGGTGGTGGAGGGAATGTTTGTGGATGGGGTTCCAATCAAGCAAGCTGCTTTGTCCTGGATGGTGTCAAGCTTCTTGAGTATTGTGGGAGCTGCACTCATCCAGGCAAGTGGAGAGTATTCCATCACAATCCTGACTTGTGCCTTGTAGATGGTGGACAAGCTTTGGGGAGTCCGGAGGTGAGTCACTTGTCAAGAGAATTCCTAGCCTTTGACCTGCTCTCGCAACCACAGCCACATATGGCTGGTCTAGATCAGTTTCTGGTCAATGGTAACCCCAGGATGTTGATAGTGGGGAATTCAGTGATGGTAATGCCTTTGAATGTTAAGGGGCGATGGTTAGATTCTCTCTTGTTGGAGATGGTCATTGCCTGGCACTTGTGGGCACGAATGTTAATTGCTACTTGTCAGCCCAAGCCTGGATATTGTCAGGTCTTGCTGTATTTGGGCATGGACTGCTTTAGTATCTGAGTCTCGAATGGTGAACATTATGCAATCATCAGTGAACATCCTCATTTCTGACCTTTTGTTGGACGAAAGGTCATTGATGAAGCAGCTGAAGATGGTTGGGCCTAGGACACTACCCTGAGGAACTCCTGCAGTGATGTCCTAGAACTGAGATGATTGACCTCAAATGACCAAAACCATCTTCCTTTGTGCTAGGTATGACTCCAACTAGTGGAGAGGTTTCCCCATTCCCATTGACTTCAGTTTTGCTAGGGCTCCTTGAGGAGGTTGAGACAGATCATACACTTGGCACTTCTGGCTGAAGATTGGTGTAAATGCTTTGTTTTGGGGACATTCCACAGACTGTGGAAGAATTGGGTCCCACAATCTCATCACATGCTCTACATTCTTAAAAGCCTTCTAGTTTTTCAATCCTTGTGAATTTGTTGATTACTTTAAAAGTGATTGCTGACCACATCATCAAAAGAATTAGGGTTCAAAGGAGCTACTTTGTGCATTGAGTTGGAAGAAAGAACAAACTTGCATTTATATAGTACTTTTTAATGACCACTGGGCATCTCAAAGCGCTTTAGAGTCAATGAAGTACTTTTGAAAAAGTGTAATCACTAGTGTAATGCAGGAAACATAGCTAATGTGCACACAACAAACTCCCACAAATAGCAATGCTAAAATGACCAGATAATCTGTTGTTATGATGTTGATTGAGGGATAAACATTGGTCAGGACACTGGAGAAAACTCCCCAGCTCTTCTTCCTAATGGTGCCATGGGACCTTTTGCATTCACCCAAACAGGCAGATGGGATCTCAGTTTAGTGTTTCATCCAAAAGATGGCATCTCCGACATTGCAGCTCTCCCTCAGTACAGCACTGGAGTGTCTGCGTAGATTTTTACGCTCAAGCAGAGGAGTGGGATTGAGCAAGCACTTACATAAAATCATTAAAACAAATGGGGCAATGGATAAGCCGTGCTGTTACCACACATTAGGCTCAAGCCTCCTCTATCAGCCCTTCAGTGACTTCAATACGAACAAAAACAAACCAAATCTACAACATGGTCAACCACAAAAGATATCAATTTTTATATTTTATTTTTTAAATGGTACAGTGATCATGAAGCTCAGAATCCAAGCACTCAGGGTTCCAGTTAACACGGTGTTACATCAAATCACCAGTTTCACTTAATACTTGGACAGCAGTGAAGCAAAAAAAAAAAATCCAGTACCACTTGGAACCTATGTTTACAGTTTACATACAATTATCATCTCCCCATCAAAGTGTTTGATGTTTCTGTCATTAGGCTTCCAGTGTGAACACAAAAGGTTTACACTCTTTCATTCTAGACTACTGGGAAATCAGCTCCAAACAACTTCCGTACAAACAGCTTGCATTTATATAGTGCCCTTAATATAGTAGAACATCTCATGAGTGCTTCACAGGAGGTGTTATCAAACAAATTTCAACACCAAGCCATATAGGGAATTATTAGTGTGTGACCAAAAGCTTGATCAGAGGTAGGTTTTCAGAAGCTTCTTAAAGAAAGAAAGTCGAGACAATTTAGGGGCAGAATTGTGGAGCTCTAGGCCCAATAGTGGAGAGATGAAAACATAAGTAGGGCATTGACTCCCATGGACAGGTATTTACATCAAGACTTTTGGTAATGACATGGCTGGTTACTTGTAGGTCTTTCATCTCTCCTAGATCTCAGATTCAATGAACTATGAGAACAGACAAACAACTGTTTCATAAATGTAAAACCACACAGTGAATGCTAACCTGACAATGCCCTTTGGGCATCTCGTAAGATAAGAGTCTGGGACAACTTGTGTTTATGTCGTGTTTTTAACATTGATAGTTTTCTGCTGATTTTATCAGAAAAGCACAGTAGTTGCCTTTAGGCTGTTGAAATTTTTGCTTAAATTGTGGTTTTTTTTAAATGGTTGATATTTGCAAAACTGCTTTCTAGAACCGCACACAACAAACTATGAAAAATGCCAATTTTATCTGCACATGGACACAGTGAAATATTTGTTAGCTTTTAGTGTAACAAGAAATTATTTAATGCAAAGACTGAATTTTCAGACTGCCATTTAATTTGCGCACACACAAGAAAACAAAATATACTATACATACACAAACGACCAAATATCAAACAGTTTCATTGCATACTTCACAAGGTTCAACATTACTTGTCATTCACAATGAAAAATTGATTCTGGGATTAACATGAAGATCAGATATTATTAAAGATCAAAGTGTCTCCAAACTGTTCTACACAGAACACAGCTTTCCTGTCTGCTCTAACAACAAACACAAATTTCAGTTAAGAACTAATGCAGCCAACACTTCATTCATCTCAATAATTTACAACAGTAAGAGTTGTGGTCGCAACAGGCAGATAATAATGTGACTGCTGAAGCTGATCCTGGAGCAACATGAATATAGTACATTACATTATGTGGTGCACTTTTCTGCATTGCACTGCCTAAATTAACCTTGAAACATTGCACAAACTCACTTTGAGATGCTGCATCATGAGGTATTACAAAGCAGGCAGAATTATTTTCATCAAAACAAATAATGGAAATGAAAAATTCACTGCCTAGTATTTATATTTACTTTAAATACCTCTCAATGGATTACAAGAGAGCAACCAATGTCATTGGGCAACCATTCAACATTTCGTCACATGGTTTAAAGATCATCTGAAGCTTTACTATAGGTGTAGGCTGTGATAAAAATCTATCAAAGGGTTAAAAAGATTCATCTGTTAAGTAGTTGCTTACAATGTTCACTTAATATAGGATACCTGAATGCACATTGCATTAACATTCCAGTATACCAAAGAAAATACAACTGTGCATCATTACAAACATGTTTTCACATCAAATAGATTGTTTCATCCAGCAAAACAGGAAAAAGTGTCCAGTAGTTACAGTCAATATAGATGTTTAGTTTGAAAGCAATTTCAAAGTGCTCTCTTCCCCATAGTGCAATCAATAAATGGTAAAGAACTTCGCCATTTTTAACAGCACAGCCTCAGTTTCTGCTGCGCTGAATTAGCTGTTCTCCATCAGCACCATCAATGTGTTTTGCGCTATTGGTGGATTTGACATTTTATTTTCTCTCTTTTGCTGTTCCCATCCTTGAGATCAGCAACATGAGGGGAGTCCATATCCTACCACATCTATTGCCTGAATTATAAGATCACCCTGCCTATGAAAACTTTATATAATTAAAGGAAAGGGCATATTTATAATAGCGCTATTGAGAAAAGTACCGTGTGGGTAATTGCTTAAGGAATGGAAGTAGATAACTGTATGAGTCAGAGGAAGCAAAGGGTAGTTGTTAAGGGAGGAGAATCAATGTGGAAAGAGATGATTAGTTGGATGTTGCTGCGAGTGGTTCTGCAGCCATTACTGTTCTTGGCCTAATGTTTTATAGGAAATAACACAGGAATAGGGTCCGGCGCTTTTGGTAAAAGAAAACATAAGCATAACATGCAGTAGAAATGCAGGTATAATCTTAGTACATATAGCTCAAGGAATATAACACAAGGTTCAGGAAGTGATAATTAGCTTGTATAAATCATAAGCCTGCCCTCCAGCTCTGAACACTGAATGACAAGTATCACCAACTTGTCCTGAGGAGTACGAAGAGCAGCTAAGGTCATAAATAGTATTGACAAGCTTCGAGGAAAGGTTATAGGTACATCAGAAAAAAGGGAGCTTAGAGATATTTATTTAAGTGAATAACTTGATCCAAGTATGATATTTAACATTAGTAAAGGTCAAAGGGGCCATGGATTTAATCTTAGGTTACAAAAGATGAATACATAGTTAAAAAATAACAACCCAAAGGGTGAGAAATGTGGGATAGACCACCCAGAAAAGCTGTGGAAATGTAAGTTTTGAGAAGGGATAGATTGGTGCTTTATGCAAAGTTTTAATGTGGAGTTTGACCTTGTAATTCATTCAAAATATGTGATAGGATGCAGGTTCTGTATTTCTGATCTCAAAGGTCTCAATAGCAAAGAAGAGGGGCTTCTTAAGGAAGAGAGAAAATAAAAAAGTCAAATCCAATAATGGGGCAAAATCCAATGGTGACTTTGGTGGAGATATTGAAGGGCATCAGAGACAAAAATGGTTTGTGATCTTTGGAACGAGTCAGGTGAATGAAGATTGTAAAGACCAGTCCTGTACATTGTGAAGATTTTATGGAAATTAGGATACGTTGGGGCTTACTAGTTATGTTTACTTATGTACACTGGTGTATGATTGAACAAGGTGTCCTGCTGCTTCCTTGGGTTCCTAATGGAGTTGGGCAGAATTTGAGTTTTTTTTCTTGAAATTGTCTTTTAATCCCACCCACTTATTCTCGAAACCCGGCTACCAATTGTCCCCCAGCTACAAGTCCCCGGTCCCGACCACTGCTCCCAGCTGCTAGTTTCCCCTGACTACTAATTCCTCCAGCCCATAGCCTGATTGCTCTAGCCCAGTCACCACAACTTCCACCCTGACCCCTTGATTGCTGTCTCCAAAGATTGACCCCCAACCCCCTGACCAATGCTATTGCCCCTGGCCAACAACAGTCCACTTTCCAGAACTAGCTGCCCAGACTGATCACTTATCTGAGGACTGCTCGGCGTAATTCTCTGGCTCCACTGAAATGGGCTCTGAGACCTAATACCAGGGGCGCCTTGGGTCTCTCCATTCACCACAGGAATTGTACCCTACACCTCTCATGTGTTCAAAACATCAGCGTGTCTGCATTTCTCAATAATTCTCACTGAGAATCCAGCATATAGTGTGTTACTGTAATGTAAACACACAGTCAGCTATATCTGTTCAACAAGTCACAAAGCATTTTATTGCATTACACTCCTGGCTCCTGATACCTTAACACATTTCGCTAATTTAAGCAATATTTACATTTTCAACAGAACAATTTGGAAAAATCAGATATATATAGTAAGTTGATACAACTGCCAAAACTTCTGCAAAACACAAACTGTCGCCTTGTTAAAATTCATCTAACTTGCCTTTTGAAAAAACAGGACAGCTGGAGCAGAAACAGCAATAATGCAAAGAGGCACTTCGAGATAACACTGTAGAAGCCTACAATGTGAATACAGGTACATTCAAAGCCCTACAGTCCAGAGTTAAAATGATCTGCATGTGCATGTATGTGAATACTGTTTATTCATCCTCAGGACGTGGGTGCCACTGGTATCTATTGCCCTGACTGAGTGGTTCACTAAGCCACTTTAGGGGGCAGTTAAGAGTCAATCACTTTGGACTGAAGTCCAGGCAAGGTAAGGCCGGCAGGTTTCCTTCCCTAAAGGTCTTTAATAAGCCAGATGGATTTTTATGACAATCCAACATTAATCACTTTTTGTTGGTATTAGTTCTTTATTATTTCTAACTTTTGTTTTTAGACTGAATTCAAATTCACAAACTGCCAAGGCGGGATTTGAACTCAAGTGTTCTGGATTATTAGTACTATTGCCCATTTAGTTAAAAGCTGTATCACTGGAGACGACGGGTGGTTTCATACTTCCTCTCTCCCTCTATTCTATTCCTAACAGCATCTACTCCTTGCCGGGGAATTATAGTGCCAACTGCCCCTCAGTCACACCCTAGTGGTCACCATTTGTATGTGTTTAACAGTAAGTTTTAGCAGGCTATTATATAATTGGCAACCCAGACCTTCATCCAACATTCAACCCAACAGGGATGCTGGTTATCCACCAGGAACAGGGACCCTGGCTGATTTCCTTCTCCTTAGACCTAAGTAGTGTAGCCAATTGTAGCACCCCTCCTCCTGCTCAGGCTGAGATATGCTAAGTGAACACAGACAGCCCAGAGATTGTACCTGGGACCTGGTATAACTTAATGGCTCAATTACTCGTTGGATAAACTTGCTCAAGTTACGACAAGCAGAAGTGAAGCTTCAAAAGCAAAGGGGACATGGCAGCTTTAACTATAAGTATATATTTCTATTGCCCCCTGGATTAAAGACAGTATCTTCTTGTTGCCCTATATAGACAGGATTTGTAAAATGATCTAAGATCAAACTCTAACAATAAAGTTCCAAAAGATTACATCAAACAGAAGATCTCAATGTTCATCGGAAAGCTGCATATTTAATGAAACTTGATGTAGGGTCACAAACAATAGTGTTGTTCTAAGCTTTAGCCTTTAATTTCCAGTACCTCGTCTAACAACATTCATCATCTTTGTGTGCCTCGACAAGAGTGCTGGCAGGCTACTTCAACACAGAAGACTTCACAGCTAAACCTGATCCAATCAGTGACAACCCCATCACTTCCAGTGCTTGTCATTAGAGGTGTGCAATGGAAACATTTGCCAATTTTCCTCCTTAATTCAAAGGTATTTGGGCCAAATGTAGTAGAATCTTGGAGCACAACGCTCCAGATCTGGGAAATCTGAAACAGAAACAGAAAATGCTGGCCATGCAGTGGATCAGGCTGCATCCACTGAGAGAACAGGTCAGTTAATGTTAAAACTGTTTTGATCAACGTCCACGCTCAAAACGTAAATTTGCCCGTTCTCATGCACGGTCCAATCTCCCATTCCACTATCTTCCCAAAATCAGCTCTTTCACTGGTAAAAGTGCAACAAGATTCAGAAAGGCCCCGCTGATTCATAGCAAAAGCAACATTGATTGAGGCCCGTGACCGGAATCCTGCCTGTTTAACCACATTGAAGTATGGCTTGGCGCCATGTAAGATATGAAGGGAAGGATTGAGTAGCCTCCTGTTCAAACATGGAAAAGTCCTCCCCTCCACAGTTTTTGTATCATGTCTTTTGATTTACTGATCTTTAAAAATTCTTACAAATAAGAACCTTAAGAAAAATCTGATCTCGAGGTCTGAGAGGTAGCTTGGAACACAATATTTCCCAGATGTTTTGACAAGCCAGATGAGCCTCAATGGTCTTTTCTGGTCCTGTGCATTCTGCATTCCTATATAATCATTAACGATTCCAATGCAACTAATTTCAAATATATTTTTATGTTAATTGAAAATAATACCTTTTCGTAAAAGACAAGAGTACATGAAAGAATTAAGCTAATAATTTTGTTCACAGGTTTGATTTATGGATCTAAAGCTTGCAGCAAAAAGTGATCACTAAATTTCCAAAGATGTAGTTTTTGATTTTTGAAGTGCTCCTGTGTAATTTTTCACGGTGCGTTCAGCTTGTGTTTGGTTCCTTCTTGCCGGGGTGGGAGGTGGATGGGGGGAGGCAATTGAGATTTTCCAATGAATTTTTTGAAGCATAATTTCACTTTAAATTTTTAAAACTCCAAATGTAGGAACTATTAATGCTTCGACAAGTAGATGAAACCTGCTGCACAAGAATGACTGCCTACATTCTGTAACAATGCATAAAGGTTTCTACAGCAACGGGAACATCACCCTGGATACAGTAACCTAGGACACTAGAGTTCTTGGCAATGAGGAGCAACCCAATCTGATGTTAACCCTGGTGCTGAGTCATTACAGAGAAAGGACATCCAATTATACTAAATTGCCAATGAGAGAATGTTCCTGTCATTTCTTGAACTAATGACTTTTTAAGTCCATAGTTAAAATCCTTATTAATTAAGATGATTATAAACACGTTTTCATCCTATATTCTTTATTAAAATTATAATTTAGAATGCATGCCAAAACAAAAACAAAGAGATGTTCATTATTAGGAATGCATGCTAAAAACGTAGCCAATACCTGTCACATATATTTCATCTGCAAAAACTCAAACAGTAAGGGTTAAGGTGCATTTAAAACTTTCAATCACATTATTAATTTCTCACTTTGAACAAACACAAAGCAGTTTATCCAAGTATCAGCAACTAGCGAAATGAACCAGACAGTAAAATAAAAAGCTCATTCAGGCAGAGCTAGCTTGTAAATCCAACCCCCACCGCACCCCCCTCCACCCCCGCCCCCCCCCCCCCACCCCCCCTGCCCACCCCATGATTGCAATAACCACTCAGAACACAATTGGCTCAGTATGTTAACATGGATAAAAGGAACATAAAAAGTGAATTTACAGTTAAGATCGCACACCCCACATACAAATCAAATGAAACGTTCTCCACCCCCACACCCGACGCACATAGGGCTGACCAAAACCAACTCAGAGAAGCACTGAATTTGCTTCCGTATTTCATTTAGCCACTACAGACCTGAAAATGGAGTTGATTCATCTAAAAGACAGTTCACATAATGCAAGTATTGCTCAGAGTTTCTTCTTCCCAAACCACCCGTTTAACATTTGTCATGGCCAAGTTAATTTTAAATATACTACACGTTTTCATTCTTTCACATAAAGCAAAGGTTTCAATCCACAAAGTCAGAGCTGAGTCCTTGAATCGTCAAATAACATGATCATGGGGTGTAATTTTGTGACCTTTACAGAATTTGTTGTGCAGTGGTCAATATCATTTCCACTGCACCCGGCTCAGTTCTGACAAAAGTTCCATGCACTCTGTTTCTGTTGTTTCAGCAGCAATTTTAGTCAAGTTAAACCACTTTTTGAAATAGACATTTTATTTATAAGTTCTAGGCTAATAATGGATATTTTAGGAAAAGAATCTGCCCATGTAACCACCCACCCCCCACCCTCCCTCACCACCAGCACATGCAAACACACCAAATTCTACCAAACTGGATTGTTCCAGTGGAATTCAATACTTAAATCATCAAATCCAATATACTGATTCCAGAGGTAGTGGAACACTTGGCTCATGACCAGAAGATTGCAAATTCCACAATTGGGCTCGCTCGTGCTCAAGTTTAGTCTCATCTAATAGCATGTCGGCCCGCATAGTTTGGAGTCCACACTTTGAAGGGATGCATCATAACCTGTGTCGTTGTGAGCACACTATTTGCCAGCTGATCACTCAGCAATCATAACAGACAGTGTAAGATCTACACTTAAAGAGGTTGAGTAGGGAGGAAAGATTGGGGGGGGGGGGCGGTGGCGTTATTATAATAGTATTTTATATTATGTATAGATATATAACTATAAATACTTAAACCAAGCAGTACAGAGCTGGACCTAATGAAAATTCAAAATTAATTTGTACATTGTGAAAGAACATTGAACTTTTTCCAAGGCTGGGATGTTTTCATATGACATCTTAATTGCATTTGATTTCGATAAACATTAAATTGCAACCAAGGGAAACCTATAAAAGGGGCAACATTGCTTCAATGCCTTCCCAAAGATAATTTTTAGTTCTGTACTTCCACAATATTAGAGGGCATATTCATAAAACACAACTAGTTTTGTGTGTCTTACTTTGAGGAGATGTACCAGAAGAAGACACAATGCTAGAGTCACTGGATATATCAGAAGTAACTATGATTTTGGGTGATGGTGTAAAAATGGCAATATCAGTTAGGATGCCTATCACGCATCCCTCAGTCAGGAGAGATGTATAAAAGGCAGCTGGTCCCACATGGCCCATTTTATACCATCAAGCAAAAGGAAAGTTACCCCGACAGAGTATACGTGATTTAGCCCAGTATTTGGGTGAAGTAGGCTCAACTGTGGTTCATTTTGACACTCCAGAAAAATTAATGCATACATCAGAAAAGGAGTGCAGCCATAAAAACAGTGCAGTTTTCAAGATCTTGCTATAAGTGATTATTTAGGGGCATTCTTTAAATTCACACAGTGGTTAAATAGACTGGTCAAAATCTTTAACAGCTTTCACATTGTGAAGGTCATTGGTCCCATTAGGTGACACACTATATACAATACCCACTGCTTCTATATTGCTGGATGTGTTCTGCAAATCTTTAAAGGTTTCATCCCCACTCTGCCATGTCTGCATAGAATGCAACGAGAGCAAGATATGGATCCGTGCAAGGTTTTGTCATTAGTGTAATTCC
The DNA here is from genome assembly GCF_017639515.1 of Carcharodon carcharias. Lineage (NCBI taxonomy): Eukaryota > Metazoa > Chordata > Chondrichthyes > Lamniformes > Lamnidae > Carcharodon > Carcharodon carcharias. The sequence goes on along the minus strand of NC_054476.1, from coordinate 158,058,496 downwards.
ATGCCCGCCTGTGGATTGTGCATTCCTTCCCTTCCCCTTGCTTCCTTACATTAGGAAGCACTCAACTACCATCATAAGGTTCATTCAGTGTCCTTGGTAAGAACTGGTAAAAGTCAAGGACATCTGAAGGATGTGAAGTAAGGCGTTTACTCATTTGACTATCTGATATTTAAATAATTTAAAATAAAGACTTTTAGTACCTTTCATATAATTACAAAACTAAAGTGAGGTTAACACTTCCCAGTAAGATTGCCAATTTAAAATTCTATAACATTGAAACCAATGCTGCCTCGCTGCATCTATTAACTGCAATTGCAACCTCTGGACTTCAAATAACTTGGAACAGACAGATAAGCATAGGTCTGTTTGAATCTGAAGCTGCTGCACACCTTCTGGAAGAAGAACATCCCCGCAATCTAATCTCTTTTAGCTTTTCTTAGACAGTAACTGATGTAAATGACTTCAAAACAACATTGGTGCATATTAAATATACTTTAAAAAAAAAATAAAAGTTGCAAATTGATTTTCTTTACAGGCTACATCCTCCAATTTCAGTGAAATGTCAGTGAGATGTAAGCAGTGGACAAGTTAAGTTTGATATCCTTCAGTTTCCATGACAATATGTCAGAGCAGGTCTGGTAAGATGAGGCCTGGTGGCTTAGGCTCCACGCAATTAATCCAGAAATTGGCACAGCTGGCATGATACTGGTGACCGCCGTAAGACAACTTAAAATTGTCACTCTCTGAGTTGAAGGCCTGGAAAGAAGAAAGTAGCAATAAGAACTTTCAGGTTAAACAAAACTAGCATTAGCTGCATATGTTGATATACATTTATGCTCCAGTGAAGATTTGACATCAGATGTGGATACTGTGTATATTTGCATATACAACTAGAAAATGTTGGGGGTCTAAAGTAGGGACTTGCATATATATATTTATAAATATATAGAGGTGGGTCATATTTTCCCTCAAGTTCCAGGCTTGTGAAGGAGTTTTGCCAAAGGCAGACGAAGCAGGACCATATAAATTAATGCCTATCAGGCTGTTGCTTCACTCTGCTTCTCCAATGTTGTAAATATTTAAATGTGACCTTCCTTCCTGACCCCTGCTGAAGTTCTCACCATCACCTTGAAATAGGATGGACCAACAGAATAACTGTGTGGGGGGCGGGGGGGGGGGGCGGTGGCGGAAAGAGATTTAGAATTGGTGCCAGGATCCAGGAATGAAGTCATTGCTGTTTAAATGTCACAATGTCCAAAGAGTGTAGTAACAGCTGATGAAAGCAAGAGGAGGTAAAATATAATTGTGGGCATGAAGTACCAATTATGGTGGACAAGGGCTTTATAATATTGACCCCTATATAAAGGCCATGGAAGTTTTTGGGTGGTATAATTTGTTAGGGGTTGTAACTATACACAAATATATACAGTAAATGTATATGAAAAGTCAATGAAGGATGGTTAACGTATTACAGAAAATTATAAATGATTGTCAACAAAAAAGCTGAAACTCAATGACATGGCATTCACTTGAACTAAATGTTAATTTTACAAGTCTGAAAAAATCATCTAGAGTTCTATTTTACATAGAACGCCACATGCCCAGAGGTAATGTGATCCACTGATGCTCGAGTCAGAATGCCACATGTAAGACTTGGGTACCAAGAAGAAATGTGGATCCTATTCACACCTATAATTACTTCCTCTATTACTATTCATTCAATTATATTTTGATTGGCCAGCTGCTTAAGACTGAGCATATCTGAAGTGGTATCAATTGAAATTTGTGTATAAGATATTCTCATGTAACGATTCCAATGTATCAGATGTTTGTCATGAAACAAATCTGAACGTCATTCACAAATCCAGCCTTCAATTTAATTAGTGCACTTGAAGAATTTAATGGGTAAAGTTCTTAAACTGTTAAGTCTTAGGTGAACCACAGTTAGGTATATTGACTCTCCAGATCTGATTCTGGGCCCCCTCTACTCTTACAGGTATAACCTAGGCTTGTAGACTGAATAATTAATAGGGCTTGAATCCGACAGTAGAACTCTGCAAAGGGGCTCTTCAACTAATGATAGCCTTTTAAAAGGCTGTGAGTTTGTTTAAAAACTCACACAGGGTTGTATAAGTACGCTACAATGAAAATATTCCCCATTAAAATATTTCCTGATTAGGATAAGGGAACAACTGTACTTCAATGCCTCAACCAGAATAATGATAGCACATGTCTGCAAACTGCAGATCATTACAGTGTCAATGTAGAAGGCATATAGTAATTCTGCTGTCAACTGGATTCCATAATCAACGGAGCAATCTGAAATGTAAAAAGGATAGAATTCTACAGATTATGAGCAAGTACACTGGGAGCTTTGTGCTGCAAATAACCCAGACTAAACGTGACTTAGGTGCAATAGATGCCATAGAGTATAAGGAACAATATTATTGACTTTCATTGCATCTAATAAGAAACAAATTCCAGATTTCTGTATTTTCTCATAGTACAATCACAGCAGATCCACAAGAAAAGCCTAATTTGCTTTGAGAAAAGAAGTCAAATACTGAGACATGCGACATAATACAGCAAGTAACAGGGAAATGAAAATAAATTGAAAGTCAATCCGGTGACACACTTCACACAAATTGAAATAAGCATTCTGGGAAAACATCTGGCTAATGGGAATAGTACCTGATGTGTCACAATGTAATGATGAAATTTATGGGTCATAGTCACTACACATATGCTGATGTATATGAGGTGAACACTCAGACACAGCTTCAATCAAAATTCATTACAAATCTGGGCAAATGATGGGAAAAATTACATGATACATGTTTGGTGAAATGAGGCTGCATTCATTGACGACTGACCCTTTCTTCTTGGTTATAAACTGTGCTAAAATTGATGTATCAGCAACTATTCATAAGCCAAAAAAAAGTTTATTTAGTAATATGCCAAAAATAATTTTATTTAATCCAATCATTAAGATTAACCTCTCCTCTAAATCCATTTAAATCTAATTTAATTATACAGTTGTCTGTCAATATTAATGGGTGCAAACCTGTCCCTCCTCAAAAGATAGTTTAAATCTCACTGTGTTCAAAATATTTAGAGTAATAATAGTGCACTTTGCTTAAATGAAAGGAGCCAAACACTGACAACACACAAAAGAAAGAAAACACATTCAATGACATTTCCGATAACATACAAATAAACTGCAGTTTGTGTTTCCTATAAAGCACTGAATGAAGTTTTAAAACGTTACACAAACTTTATTCTGGAATATATGCAAAAATATTTCCACAAATTTCAAGTGTTTAATGTTATGAAATAAATAAGCACAGAAAATATTTCTTCCTCTGTAGTATTCTCTGCACTGAAACACTTTTTCTTTTGGCCTGCAAGTTCCCCTGTCCTTAAAGGATTATTTTTTTCTATGCCAGCAAGGTCAAGATTTTACCCACTGCATCCCCCAAATCTTTCACTAAGTAAAATTCTCTTCAGGTTTCACTGCTCCACTAAAAAGAAACTACAACCAGTCTTCTACACAATTACCACCAACAATTCAAAAACAAAATGTTGCCAATACTAGAAATTTGAAATAAAGAAAGAAAATGCAGGTCAGGCAGCACTTGTGAAGAGAGAGAAGGTTAATGTTACAGGTTGATGACCTTTTGCCAGAACAAAAAAGTTGGAGATGTAACAGATTTTAAACAAGTACTGAGGCAGGGAAAAGGTTCAGTGGAGAGAACAAAAGGGATGTAATGTAAGACCAGGTTAAATGACAAAGATATGAGGATGCAAGGCAAAAGGAGATGGTAATGGGACAAGTAAAGAAACAAAAGACGTATCTAGAGGAGGGTAAATGGGAAGTAACAGAACCATCACCAACAGTTACTGTCTATAAAAATAGGGGAAGGCATTATGATCAGAAATTGCTAAACTCAAAGTTGAGTCCGGAAGGCTGTAAAGTACCCAATCGAAAGATGTCTTGAGCTTATGCTGAGTTTCACTGGGAGAGTGCAACAAGCTGAGGGCATAAAGGTCAGAACAGGAGTGGGGTAGAGAATTAAAATAACAGGTGAATAGAAGCTCTAAGTCACACTTATAAACTGAATGGAGTGCTCCACAAATCAGTCACCCAATCTGCATTTAGTCTCTCCCCACTGCAGAGGAGATTGCATCGACAGCAGCAAATACAATATGCTAACTGATAAGGACTACAAATAAATTGCTGTTTCACCTGGAAGGTGAGAACGGAAGAGGTAAAAGAGCAAGTTTTGCAAATCCTGTGCTTGTCTGGAAAAGTGCTGTAGGAAGGGGAGGAATTGTTGGGGGTTATTAAGGAGTGGACTAGGATGTCACAGAGGGAATAGTCCCTTTGAAATGTTCCAACGAAGCTTAATGTATGCTCGAGGAATAGCGCCTCACCTTACAATTAGGCACATTACAATCTTCCAGGCTCAAAATTCGAGTCCAACAATTTCAGATAACAACCTGTACCTCCATATTTTTGGATGGCAGCTGGTGATGATTCTGCTATTTTCATTTATACTTCCTTAGGTTTCTTTACCTGTCATATTACCATCTCCTTTTGCCTTGTATCATCATCCTCTTTGTCATTTAATCTCTTCTACCTTCTTGTTTTGGCCTTCCCCCTAACCTTTCTCTGCCTCTTTACTTGCTTAAAACCGCTACATCTGATGAAAGATCATCAAACTGAATTTTTAACCCTGTTTCTCTCCCTGCTGATGCTGCCTGACCCGCTGAGCATTTCCTGCATTCTTCAAGCTAATGCATTGCTCCAATGCCAGTGAAATTAGTTACTATGAATTGTTAATTATTAAGTTGACAATTGCAGTACTATTTAAAATCAGCACAGTGACAGGCTCGTGGGCTATAATTTTAGGCTACTCAAGATAAATACTCTATTATTCTAATATACCCTCGTGGTTCTAACCTCAAATTGTTTGGTATATTCAGAGGATTGTGGAATCATACATCATAACTCAAAATATTGCTTTCCCTTTTTATCTCGCTGGCGCTGACAGCCTTACTGAGGTACCTATCCCATCAAAGGTTGTTGCCTTCTGCAGCCTTTCCAAGTGGCCATTATTCAAGTATGAGCTATTCAACAGAGGAAGTCATCACAGGCAAGCCTGATCTTGTTTTCATCTGAGGTCTACCAACGCACACTTCCAACATGGGTTGCCAGACAGTGATCAGGAGTGAGAAACATAAGCCCTTGCCTAACTCAGGAGCAGTGCACAAAATTCTAATGCCCTGGCTCAAGATCACCTTGCTCTGCATGTACTGGGAGTGAACCTTAAATCTTCCTGGTCTGATTGGCCCAGAGAGGAACTCTGAACCAGAAGGACTAAAATATTGTTTCTAAAGTGAACAGATGTGATATGTATCGTTATTGCATATTGTTAACTGAACACTAGCTGGCCTGCTGATGGAAATAAGCACATTGCGGCAATTACACTTCTGTCGTATTCCTGGGTTAGTCTTTGGTGGAAGACTCAATAGGGTCTGGAAATAAAAGCACTGAGATTTTACCACAATAATTATGAACCTCGGATGTAACCAGATCAGTTGACATTAAAAATGGGCATGTCATTGATAGGAAGGATTTCCACTATAGTCAACTCTATGAGTCTATAAAATAATTAATTCTAACAAAGCCTCACTGTCCGTTACATGACTTTAATAATATCATAATTCCTTGCTCTTCCAATTGAAAAGCTACCAGAATCTCCTACACAAACTAGAACAATTCCATAAGAATATACTGCAACAAAAGTGAAGCAATTTTGTCCATGGTTTAGGTGCTACTAGTTGGTTATGTCACAATAGGATGAAAAACAACAAAGCCTGCAGCCCTGAGGTATTCCAGCTGAGGTCTTTGAAACTGGTGGGCTTTTGCTCACATCTAGATTCCATGCACTCATCCTATGCTATTTGGGAGAAAACAGAACCCCCCACACCCCCACAAATTTCAGGAATGTAACAATTGTAACTATCATCAAGGAGAGAGATGATGTGGAAACTATCGAGATACTTCCTGCTTGTCCATATCAGGAAAAGTCCTGACACACATTCTTCCTGAATCGCTTGCTTCCTGTAGCTGAGGAAATCTTCCCAGAGACACAGTCTGGCTTTAGCCCTTCCAAAGGAACCTGTGATCTGGTCTATGTGGCCAGACAAATACAAGAAAAATGTTGAAAACACCACCAGCGACTCTCTATTGCATTCATTGATGTGACCAAAGCATTCGACTCAGTAACTCGCGAGGTTCTGTGGGTTGTACCTCCAGGGATTTGGATGTCCAAGAAACTTCATCACAATCCTGCAACTGCTTCATAATGATATGACTACAATTGTTTTGAGTGGGAGATTTGAAACAGTCCTCTTCGAAGTCCAGACCCAGTGTCAAGCAAGGCTGTGTGATAGCCACCATATTTACAATCTGCCTAACAATGGCTATTCACCTCATCAAAGGTAAATTAACCTCTGGTGTAAGTATTAAATACCACCTAAATGGAAACCTCTTTCAACTCAGTCGTCTCCATGCCAAAACGAAACTGACCACCATAGACATACATGATCTACAGTTCGTAGGTGACTGCAGTGACAGAGTCCACACTGCACTAGATTTGCCAGCCACTCCTAATATCTTCAATTTTGCGGGCAAGAGGCTCAGCCTCTCCTTGAGTGTTGCCAAAATAAAACTCAGACCTGGTCAGTCAAATGCTCCACCTCCCTTATACATTGAATGAGAGACTCCAGAATATGTTGAGCACTTTCCTTACCTTGGCAGCCATGTCTCTCAAAATCCAACACCGGATCAGCTGCACCAACTCAGCCTTCTACAAACTACAACAGTAAATGTTTGACAACAAAGACCTCTGCAAATAAACAAAAGTCCCTGTGTACAGCACAGTTGTCATCACAACACTTCTGCAGCGAGGCCTGAACTGCATATCAGCGACACATGAGTAACTAATGAAATTCCATCAGTAATATCTCCGCTGCATCCTCCATATTTAATGGGAGGACCGTTGGGCAAATGCTAGTGTTCTTCTTGATGCCAGCTCCCCAAGCATTCAGGCAAAACTCCAGCAAAGTCAACTTCAATGCACTGGACACTGTGTACAGACGGCCGAAAAGCGTCTTCCCCGCCAAGTCCTGTTTTCTCAACTCTCAAATGGCCAGCATTCTGGGGAAGATATAAAAAAAAGCTACAAAGACACTTTGAAGCTCTCCTTGAAGAATGGCAGTATTGGTATTAATGATTGGGAGGAGCTTGCAACCAATCATTCATGATGGCAACAACCTGTCCTAGAAGGTGCATCACACTTTGAGTCACAACATCTTAACGATGTAGCAGAGTGCCCGTAGGGAAGGAAGGGGAGCAAATCTTGCACTCTGGGTCCCACTAACTCATGGGCAGCCTGCCCCATGTGCCCAAAGTTCTGTGGGTCAAGAATCAGCCTGTTCAGTCACATGAAGGCCCATAGAAGAAACTCACGATCCTAAGTAGAAATCATTCTCGAATCGAGGGACGCCAACAATGATGGGTTAAAAGAGATTTTACTCACAGTATTAACGTCCCTCTTAACTTGGTGCAATATTGTAACTACTGCTCAGTTGGCTGCTGGGCAGTTTGCTTGAGTGAGTAACCAAATCACTCAATTCAAAAATAAAAAGGTTGCGTGATTTGTTTAGATATGTTTCTAATTGGCAATTTTTTGAATTTAGCAGACATTTCAATAACTCAGGTACTCTGGGTTAGAGTTTTTGGGGTATTTATAAGCCTGCGCCCTCAAAATCAATGAGTTACATCTGGAGTTTTCAAATTGAGGTGATCAGGCTGGAAACTCTGAAGAGAATAAACAAGAGACCACATTGTGATATCCTCTATAGCTGAGGGAAGGATTAAAACAATTGTGCAAAAATGTAATTACGGTCATACTTTTAGTAGTGGATTTGTGATCAATATACTTTTTCTATTAAACAAGAAACTAGGCAAGTTTGAAGTGTTGTAAGTATATGTAGAGTTTTCAGGCTATTAATTAATTGTTCATATACTGTTTAATAGTTAGTATGGCACTTAAAGCCTAAGATAAAGTCCAGTACTAGTGTTTCTCTGTATCTCTCAAAGACAAAGAGGGTCCCATTGGGGCATGGGATTAAACCATCCCATGGAACTGTGTGCAATCATACTTTACCTGAATAACAAGGTAAGTTTGGGTTGCCAACTCTAATTGGAGACATTTCTGGAGGTTTCATCATGTAGTGATCTTGACACCTGAGCACTTGACATTTAACCATGTATCATCTGCAAATGTTATTGCAACTCTCCCTCCATTTCGTTGGACCCTGGTTTGGACTCTGGTTCCAAGTGAAGGTGATGACCCTGGTCTGGGAGCCTCAGTCAGAGCCAAACTATAATTGGGCTTCACATGTCAAAACATGCCACACAGGCTGACCTGAATCAAACCTAGAGACTGCACAAAGAACAGGAAGCTAGCAGTGTAGGGCACATTGCCTTGAACACAGATCCAGAGCAACATTTCTAAAGCATCCCTTGGGTTTAGACATAATAAAGGAGAGTTTTCATAGGATGATAGGAATGACAGCACAGGAGGTGACCATTCAAGCCCCTGCCCAGCACTGACCAGCTGTGCCTGGAAAATCCATGAGCCAATCTGGGAGACTCACAGGCAATCTGGGGGTGTAGCAACACCTAAGATGAGTGAAAAAACTCACAAGGGGTTAGGGAATGCGGGCTCACCTATAAGAACTGTCAAACACAGAACCAAGAAATATCCAGTGTAAAAACAGTAAAATAAATTAGTTGTTTGAGAAGGTATTCAGCCGCATTGTTAACATTTCTTTTTAAACTGCTATTTAATTGCAAGAATAATTCTTCCTCTCACACCTGGGTAAATATACCCAGTGACACAATATGGTATTTTGAGCATACATGAAGCTGGAGTCATACCTAGTACAAAGGGAGAGGGTTGTGGTTGTTGGAGGTCAATCATCTCAGTCACAGGACATCATTGCAGGAGTTCCTCAGGGTAGTGTCCTGGGCCCAACCATCTTCAGCTACTTCATCAATATGGAACTTCCCTCCATAAAGGCAGAAGTGGGGATGTTTGTTAATGACTGCACAATGCTCAGCACCATTCCCGACTCCTCAGATACTGAAGCAGTCCATGTCCATATGTGGCAAGGTCTGGACAACATTCAGGCTTAGGCTGATAAGGGGCAAGCAACATTCACACCACACAAGTGCCAGGAAATGGCCATCTCCAACAAGAGAGAATCTAAGCGTCTCCCTATGACATTCAATGGCATTACCATTGCTGAATTCCCTTCTATCGACATCCTGAGAAATACCATTGACCAGAAACGGAATTGGATCAGCCATATAAATACTGTGGCTACAAGAGCAGGTCAGAGGCTGGGAATTCTGTGGCTAGTAACTCACCTCCTGGCTCCCCAAAGCCTGTCCACTATCTACAAGACACGTCAGGTGTGTGATGGAAGACTTTCCACTTGCTTAGATAAGTGCAGTTCCAACAGCACTCAAGAAGCTGGATACCATCCATGACAAAGCAGCCCACTTGATTGGCACCCCATCCACCACCTTAAATATTCACTCCTTCCAGCACCAACCCACAGTGGCAGCAGTGTGTACCATGCACATTAGTAACTCACACCAAGGATCCTTCGAAAGCACCTGCCAAACTTGCAATCTCTACCTCTTCAAAGGACAAGGGTAGAAGATGCATGGGGACACCACAACCTGGAAGTTCCCCTCCAAGCCACACACCATCCTGACTTGGAATTACATCGCTGTTTCTTCACTGTCACTGGGTCAAAATGCTGGAACTCCCTTCCTAACAACACTGTGGGTGTACCTACACCACATGGACTGCAACAGTTCAAGGCGGCGGCTTACCAACCCCTTCTCAAGGGCAATTAGGGATGGGCAATAAATACTGGCCTAGCCAGTGATGCCAACACCCTGTGAAAGAATTTTAAAAAGGCATTTTCAGAAAGTGGAGTAATTAAGAACATTGTATTACTTAATACTGCAGAAGGAGTAGGCAAAATATACTAACATTTCAATAACAGACCAAATGGAAGATAAAATATAGTAAAAATCCATCTTATTTTTTCTTCAAACTGTCAGAATAGTGAGTGCAACCTCCTGTAGGTTTATTAAACCTTTATGTACTTCCTTTTTGTTACAATATCTTCTCATGGAAAGCAGTTGCTTATGTAGAGTGGGTGGGAGATTACCCACTTCAAAGACTTCAAAGCACTTCAGCGCTGCACTGACCAAGGTTTCATCTTTTGGATGAGACGTTAAACCAACACCGCATGTACTCTCTCAGCTAAAAATAAAATATCCTATGACACCATCAAAAAGTGCAGGGGAGTTCTTCCGGTGTCCTAACCAACATTTATCCCTCAATTAACACCTAAAAATGGATGACAATGCTAATTTTTTGTAGGAGTGCATCAAGGGCAAATTGGTTATCACATTTCCTACATTACAACAATGACTACACTTAAAAAATATTTCATTGGTTGTAAGGTGCTCTGGGACTTCCTTTTTTCTTGTTAATTTTACAACTAAAAATGTATAGATAGTAAAGGAGTGATTCCTAGTGCAGTTTTTATAGCACCTGGAATTTCTACTTAGTAGACTCAATTTTGGTTTAAGTTCCTGAAAGATGAAATTCAGAATTTGCCTACAGATCTCCTTTGCAAAATCCATTGTGAAGGTTCCATTCAATACATTTACCAAATACTCATTATTTATAAATACATTCCACCTCATTCATACTTTAATTTAACGTAATTGTATCTTAACCATTTTTCCTTTGTTACGCAGGGTCAGTCACATGTACCTGATAATCTTATGCTTTAGCAATAAATGAACCACGATTGAAGGAACTGCAGGGGCTGTCAGCTGTTTAAGATACACCCAGGACAACATTAACACAGAACAATTTGTGAATTTTGGTTTCCAATTTTCTCTGTTGTTCTTACTAAGATCATGTTGTAGTATGAGTCCATTGATGCCAACAGCCAACTAGCATGGTATCTAAATGGGCATTCTTGATGAGTGAGATTTAGGCATTCCTTTAAACAAATGGGAATCACTTCTGCGTTCGGTTCTGTTCTCGCCCAACACTCACAAGCATAAATAGGCTTTCCAGCGGGAGCTACTCAGTTTAGGCTGACTGCCTCCAGCTATCAAAAGCCCAAATACCACTGTTGCTGAGATTACCAAAATCAGCACAGACTCATGATCAAATTTGTGATCTTGAATTTTGCTCTTCACCCTTTTTTTAAAGCCATTTCATTAACGCTGTTAAATCGCAGGCTGATTGGATACATGATTGTGCATCCATATTGTAACATTATGATCAATCTTGTAATTTGTCTATGATATGGAAATGGCCAGGTTATGAGTGATACAGACATTCCTTTCCTTCTTGGTCAATGACTTGTGCATTCATTCTGGAGTCCTCCATACACCAGTCCAATCCTCTGTCCCCACACTTTGAGCATTAAGTTTATACAGTTAGGAACCTGCAATTTTTGTGCATGGCATCCATTTGAAGCAATCCATGTTACATTTAACTGTATATTTTAGAAATAATATGTTACATTTGTTAAACATGAAGAATTTTACTTATTTAACAAAGTGCATTAAATTCATCAACATGCAAGTTGAAACCACCCATTTCTGATGAATACAATACCAATTTCCCCATGCAATCCAAAAGTTATAACTACAACACCAGCAAGAAGAAAGTGAGACCCATCAGCATTTGTTAGGAGACAGCAGATTTTAAATCACTCCGAATAATCTCAAGACCCCAAAATGATGATAGTGTAGGAAAGGAAAGGAAAGACATTAAAATTATCCCTGCAGGCAATTCAAGGGTTAATTTTAATTTAGCCCAATTCCATAGCCATTTGGCAGATGAGATGTTTTGAGAATGTAACTTTTAGAAGGTCATACTTGTTTAGGATGATCCTCCAAGTTTTCTTCCTCCTGGAATAAGCGAGATGTGAAGTCAGTATCCTGGTTAGCACCACATCAGCTGAATGATTAATCCTCAAAAAGGTCAGCTAAAAAGTTATTTTTCCTCAAATTATTGTGCATCAATGTCCTTTCATATATTTTCAGGCTACACAAAGTAGACCCTGGGTAACAGGAGTCAGTGAGGAGTGATTGGAAGGCAAGGAAGAAATGTCTGGAAACATTTCCTCAGCATGTTGGTACTACATTTTGGCCAGCTATGGCAGCTGCTAAAATTTTAGTGGATTTTGACTTAGCTCCCTCTGCATCATGCAATGTACCTGACCACCTGGCTAAGTGGACAACTCATCACCTGGGGCCAGTTTGAGTACGATTTGCAGGTGAGGCTTTGTTTTAAACCAGGTCCTCCCAATTCATGCTGTGGTTGGCAATGTACTGAATTGGGACTGTTTTTTAGACTTGAAAACCAGCAAAACTTTGAAATGCTTTGCTGGTTTTTCACATATAGTTTCTGATTTATTAGCTGTAAACAAAGGAATAGAGATACATCGATGAGCACAGACAAATGCTCACTAGGCTAGATGTGCTCCTTGCAAGTTACTCATCACTATATCAAGTCCACTAAGTAACTGACTATTGGAATGTGAGCGAGTTCTAGATAACTTGTGCTTACCTTGCTTCTGGAGTCAACATTAAGCAAACAAACTCCACAGGCTAGCTCTTTCGCATTTTTTATCCCAGGGCGTAGAATGCATGAGGAGAAATCCAGTGAGTTTTCATCTGGCTGTAAAGAATGTAAACAGCTTAGAGTTACCATTAAATTACAGACAATGTAGCCTCAAAATCTAGTTTCTCTGTCTCAGACACACACAATAATTATTTTCCTATGGTATAAAAAGAGGCCTTGTTGGGTGGGCCCCAATGGCCTTTTCATGATCCTAGAAATTCTTCTTAACAACAGTTTAAGACTTTGCACCTAGATTTTTTGAACTCGGCATATTCAGCAAATAACTTGATGACCAGTTTTGGTCTAACATTTTAAGTAGTTTATATTAAGCATCCAATCTCATCAAACTCATCTCATGCAATTGGCTTCCTTTTTTAAAAAAAACTTACTACGAAAGTGATCTACAACACAACATTTTAGTCTAGGATTGCTAAATTACCCAGTTGGAAGGTTTATCTGGCCAGATTGGTTGGCTGACCCCAATAAATTAACTTACAGTGCAACTCCAAGAATACTGATAATATAACTGTAACTATGATAGATTAATATAGCTAGTTAGATGGAGATAGGTATAGAGGTAGCGGTAAGATATAGAGGTTGCAAGGTGGGGTGGGGTGAGGGGGGGCGGTGGGGGGAGACAGAGAGAGAGTGTGTGTGAGATGGAGAAAAAGAATGATCGAGATATGGATAGGTATACAGATAGATTAAATAGAGTTCATTCTTTGGGCACAATTGGAGATGTTGGCGCAAATTGCACCCATTTTCACAGTATCACAGTGCCTTTACAGTGCAGGAGGAAGCTATTCAGCCCATCGAGTCTGGACTCGCTCTCTGAAAGAGCATTCTACCTAGTCCCACTCCCCTGCCTTATCCCCATAACCTTACACATTCTCTCTTTTCGGGTAGCAATCCAATTCCCTTTTGAATGCCCCGATCGAACCTACCCTTTCCTTCCCCACACACGGTTTTCCGTCCAAACTTATTTACATGTAGTATTGCCAAATGAAAAATCTGTTATAAACCAGCGCAATGGGGCAGAGTTTTAAAATGTAATTTTTAAAAAAAGAATTGCTTTCAAAAATTCTATGAAAACAGCTCTTGGTATATTTAAGAGTGGTAACCTGTTAAAGTTTGATTAATATAGCTGAAAATGGGTTTAATCACCAAAAAAAAAGCATTTTAAATCGCAGTGTCAATCCACCACCTGTGAGTAACCCAATTTTAAATTATTCAAAAGAACTTAAAAAAAAATTAAACTTTTTTTCGTTCGACGGGAGTAAAATAATCAGTTCCCAGTAAATTTTTAAAAAATAACCTATTAGTGTCCTGATGCCCAAAAGATCCAGCTTAATTTTGGAGCATGCTTGAAAGCCTGTAAGCAAGCACAATTAGCAGAAACTCCCAGTGGTGATTAATTCTCCCTGTGTGGCGGTGCTGGGCCAGCTTCTAGCACGATGTTTTTAAAACTAGCACAAAAGATTGCAGAAACTTGAACTGCACTGAACACAGTTTTCTCTTAAAATTCCTACAACCCCTCTCCGCCATTTACACCAAATCAGAGGAATGGCTCCGAACAAGCCAGCGCAATCGAGCAGAAACTCCAGGCCATGTTCTCGATAAGCGAGAATACCACTGGTCCTTGCTTCCTTTTTCTACGGCTGTATTGGGAAGATGAAATCCAGCACAGTTTAAAGCTGAAACTTAAAAACAGTATACCAAGAAACAGCAAAACTGAACCTCATACAATTCTTCAACAGGTGCTGCAACTTTTCCAAAGTTCTTAAGGAGAGTTACGCTGGACTTGAAATGTTAACTCTATTCCTCTCTTCACAGATGCTGCCTGAGGTTTTCCAGTGCTTTCTGTTTTTATTTCAGATCTTCATCCTTTGCTGTATTTTGCTTTTATATTACTGCAACTTTCTATTTATTTCAGTGATGATAAGACAATTATAGCTTTTGACAAAATATGCCAATTTGGATTCATGCTTTGAATTCCCGAGTTATGATTTCTGCGATGTTTGAAAGCAAAATTACTTCAAGTCAGACAGTTGCAATCATTTTCACCATTTATGTTCTCTAAGGCAATTTTAATGATTGGATCTTTAAGCGGCATTCACAAAAATGATGGAACATAAATACTGCTACTGTAGAAAATGGTCCATTAAGCTTTAAAGTCACCGAAGTAAAAAAATTGAGTCCGTGTATAAAATCAAAGTTAATGTGCAATAGAAGGTAACAGATCTGAAAATGCATTAAAGTTTGAGGAAAATGCAATTTTTTTGCTGAAGCAGATTTTTGCTTTGACATGTATATTTATTTATATGTATTTATAATAAGTATAAATAAGCAGACATTGATAGAAATCTTGATATTTAAAATTATGCATCATTATATGGTTTTTTTTAAAAAGGTTGTTAACTACAATCATTAAGACAAAGTTCATAATGCTAGCAATAAATGGAAAAGCAAATTAGTTTGTTTGAACTGCCTGACTATAATGGACAGGATGGGAGAGATAAACTGAAATCCCCAATTCCTTCCCTTCTGTCCACAATCAGTGTGGTTTATTTTTTAAAAGGTAGATGTGCATGTTCCTAAACCCTGTTAAGTGTGCTCACCCCAAAAGATCTAAATGCCATGTCAGTAACACACACTCAAGAAAGGTACAATTAAAGAAGATAGTGCATTTCTACAAGTATAAACCAAAAGAATTGTTAACAATTCATGTGCTTTTGGAAGTCCAGGGTGGAAGGAAGCATTTCCCGTTGAATTAGAGTTCATGTGAGTTCAGGTGGCTGGGAGTCGTATATCAGGATTACTTTGAAGAGAAGAATGTTTAGCAGGTTATGAGGTCATTTACTTGTGGCTGTTGTATCAGGAGGTCCAATTTCTTTACAGGTGAACTCAGAGCTTTGGAATCAATCTGGGAGGCCTTTTTTGTTAAAAAGACTTTTAAGCCACTTGGTTCTTAAAAGGCAAAGGCGGCATTGTCTCTCTCTGTAGCTGTTGTCTCATCAGTGTTATTCTGCAGACTGCCCAGGTCTCTTCTGAGTTTTGGGATAGAAGGATTTTAATATCGAGGAACCAAGTTTCAGTCACATGGTCAATGGCCTTTGGTATATAATAGAAGGTAGATGGTGGTCTTTCAGTGTCAGGGAACCTATTTCAATCACATGGTCTAAGGCCACTGATATACAATAGAAGGTAGGAGGTCATCTTTCACACTTAACTTGTGGATAACTGGTCTCGTCAGATTTCCTTTGTTACATTACAAATCTGGAGATACAGAATTGACTATGTTTTGGAGTAAGCTTCAAACAATGTCAGACATGAATTGCGCAAAGGAGTGCTATCTAGGTATGTCCATTCAAGGGGAGACCCCTACCCAGTTTGATTCAATTTGGAACTATCCCGAAGCTTGTTCATCTGGGTTGAAGCTGCAAAGGTCACCCCACCCCCTTGGCAGCCATCTTAACAATTCATCAGTCTTCATTTTTAAATAAATAAAGGCAGTTCCAGAAGCTTCTATATGAGCACAGTCCATGTTTATAGTTATAAATATGACATGTCTTTTACTGAGCAGGACACACCTCCCTCTGATGAGGGAAAAAAATCAATTCTATTACTTTTTTTTATATGTATTTCCTCGTGAAACAAAATTTAAAAAATGTACACATACACTAGGGCTTTCACAACATAATTTGATAATGTTACAGTTTCTCCGTTGCATTCTCTTTTCTTACAAATCCCGGTTACGTTTTATCTGGTGAGTATTTATTAATCTTGGTGCCCAAGATTTCGGGAATGGCGGCTTTACTAGACAATTCCCGATCCAGTTAACAGTTGAGGAGTCCTAAGGAGGGGTCTTGTTTCGCAAGGCTGGGCTTCATTTGAAAGCTTGTGATGTGTAAATCATTCTAACTGTTTGGCTATGAGATCTGCAAAGCTCTTAACCCTTTCCTGGGTGCTTCCACAATCCATGAGTCTGTAAATTTAGGTTCTAGCCCACTGAGGAATAATATTTCTAGGGCAATAGTGTGGGGGTGGGGCGGGGTGTGGGGGTGGGGGTAGAGAGCATTACTTTTAGACCCCTGTCTGGGTCCTCCCCTGTCACCTTCGTGCCAGTTGCCTGGAAAATTTAAATGCTGGGTTCTGGCGGATTTAAGTTGTGAACCTGATACTTTGATGACTTTATAGTTACTCCTGGGTTAGCTGGACTTGGAACTTCCCTTGTGGCTGTCACAATTGTGGTTTGTCTTTCAAAGATATTGACTTCTGCATTACTGTTACTTTGGGCTGGGTTGGTCCCCCATCTCCCCCCAGCTCTATCCGTTGGGACACTACTGCCCAGAGGTGACTCACCAGCCTCTGCTGCACTGCCCTGTGGCTCTTCAACATCTCCTTCACTGTATGTTTGAGAACTTCCTCTGTCCCTATTTAAATCTGAAAAGGTGTCTGCTAACCAGGCTTCTGGTTCAGCCCCTTCATTTAAAAAAAAACTCTGTAGGCCCTTCCTCCGCCTCCTTTAATCAACTGGACTGGTTCTGGCCTCTAACTTTTCTGGGCTCCATCCTGAACCATTTCATCTCAGAAGGTGCTCTCCTGGCCTCTGGGAAGTTCTCTAACTTTCCTCCTATTTCCAGAATCTTGGTTGGCGCTATCGTTCCCCTGTATGATGTTAGGGTCTTCTTCAGTTTTCTGCAACTGTACAGACTTTTTCTGGTTCCCTCCAGGTTCCCCAGGCCCTGTGGATTGTATGTGAACTCCTGGGCATAGTACCTGGCTTTCCACCAAGCTATTTCCCAACAATAGGTTCATGTCCTCTATTGGCAAGTTCGGAACCACCCTGACTGTCACTACTCCGGTGCAACACTTATTCTGTAGACAAATTTTTACAAGGGGAACTTTTAAACATGTTCCAGTTAAGTCCCTTTACTAACACTGAGGTGTTTGTCAGGCTTTTGGGCGGCAAATCAGTAAATTCTGCTACAAGCAGTATTTGAAAACACCTTGTATCTTAGGAAATAGTTATACCTTTTCTGGCAGCTTGGGGTCAAAAGGAGTCACAATCTCTTTTTGCAAGAAGCCTTGGTGGGAACTTTGTCCTACCCCTGTCCCACCCGAGTCTGGACTGGGTACTTTCCAAGCTATGGACATGGTGCTGAACCCAGCTCCACCTGTTGGTTTCTTGGTCCACCAACAGTTCTCTTTTATGTGGCCTGGCTTGCCATATTGGAAGCAAATCAGGGTGCAACCCTGCTGGTTTATTTTACAGGTTCTTCCTTTTTCAAGTTGGGGATTGATCTATCCTGTCTTCCCTATTCCCGTTTTCCATCTACCTCCGTTTATCTCTGTTGGTAATCCAAATCTGCTTTCATTTAGAGGTTTATGGGTTAAATTGTAACCATTAGCCATGATTGCTGCATCTCTGATTCTGGAAGCCCTTTGTTCCACAATCTGAGTTTTGAGGTTATATGGGACGGAGACAGTTAAAAAATTCCTCTAACAAAATTATTTCTCTTAATCCTTCGTAGGTGCACTCAATCTTTAAGGCTTGGACCCATTGGTCAAAAGCTGCCTGTTTAATTCTTTCGAATTCTAGGAAAGTCCGTGTGGGCATTTTATAAATTCTGGAACTGTTGGAGGTATGCCTCTGGCATGAGTTTGTAGGTATTGAGAATAGCAGCCTTTGTCTGGTCAAAACTGGCAAGAACAATCATAAAGCAGCATGGAATAAATTTCGCAAGCTTTTCCGACCAGCTGACCTTGTATCATGAGGGTCTAAAACTCTGGTGGCCATTGTAATTGAGCTGCTAGTTTTTCAAAGACTGTAAAGAAAATTTGCACATCTTCCTCTTCAAACTTGGGGACAAATCAAGGGTATTTTAGGAAATCACAATTTGTCTCCGGGCTAAATTGCCACTAGGTACAGTTATGTTTTCCCTAGCTGCTGCAATCAGTCTCAATTCCCCGTCTGTGCTTGCAATTCTCAGGTATGTTCAGCTGGAAAGCACGTTCTCTCTCTCTCGCTCCTTTATTTTACTTTGTCCTGAAACTCTAACCTCCCCTCTTCCAGACGAATTTTGGCTAGGGTAACCTAGTCTGTTTCATGTTCTGTTTCTTCTATCTGTTCCAAACTTGTAGTGAGGCCCAAAGGCTTGGCCAGCATCTTTAGTACCTCGCTCTATGTGCTTTATTTTGTATGTTAGGTTCCACCTGCCTAGCTATGGCCTTTAGCAGTTCTATGTTTAGGGATGTTAATTTTTGCCAAGTTAAGTCCTCCTGTTCAACAAACATTTTTGCATCAAAACTAACAATGTTACTTTCTAGTGTTGACGCATAAAACGTGTTGCAGTAGTTGCTTGTCTGTTTGTTTAAAGAAACAATTTCAGCTACTGAACTTTCCTTTTTTGGCTTCCAGTTTATTCTTTTAATGTCAGATTCAGCTAATTTCAGTCCAATTGGTTCAAATCCTGGATGCAGCACCCAATTTCTGATACGGGCAGGGGAGAAGAGAGAAAATGAAAGCCCCAATTCTCTTCACTTCTGTCCATAACCAGTGTGGTTTGTTATGACACAGCAGATGGGAAATACTGAGCTGTTCAAATCCCAGAGGGAAACTTGAAACAACTATCACAACTAATTTTCAATTTGTATAAATTTCGAGATGTGTGCCTAGAATTCAGTAGTATAAGATCACCAAGTCTTATATATTTTACAAAACTACATTAAACATTTATTAATGAGAAATGTTTTTAAATACGTACATAGATCTACAAATTACTACCATGATAATTTCTAAATCCCCTAATCAATCTAACTCGCAGTTACACTTTTGTTAAGGCAACAGTAAGACAGACAGATTTTAAGCGACCCAGACAAAGAAACATGATACTCTGAACAAGTCGAATTCCAAGTGAGTTTTCTTAATTTCCAGTCCTTTGAAGACAGCAGACAGATGCCGAAGGCTTTTTCACACTTGTAAGATATTAAATTGCTACCCTTACACACAGCCTTTACGTCTTTATACATATTTTCTGCTTTGAATGCAAATACTCATTGTAATAAAATAATAAATAATAATAATAATAAGATAATAAAAAACCTCTCATAGCCCTAAGTTTTACTAGTAATCTTTGGGAAAAATAAACACACTGGGCTGAATTTTGCTGTCGGCGAGCAGGGGGCGGGGCACTCTCGCCAACGCATAAAATGACGCAGGATGATGTCGGGGGGGCCCCGATGTCATCCCGCCCCATTTAAATCTTCAGGAAGGTGGGCCCGCAGCTGATTTTACTGCGGGCCCGCCGACCTGTCAATGGCCATCTGAGGCCATTGACAGGGTTATTAAAACAATTAAAGGACTTGCCCATCCAACCTTAAGGTTGGCGGGCAGGCCAGGAGCCACGGCGGGCAATAGAAAAAACATGAAACCTTATCTACTGGCAGGATGAGGTTTCATGTAGGGGTTTAAAAAAATTTAATCAAAATTTTAGTGAAATTTATTAACATATCCCATCTCATCTGACATTGTCACATGAGGGAGACATGTTAAGGATTTTTTTTTCTATTTTTAATGTTTATACAACTTTCAGTGATCTCCCTGAGGCAGAACTTGCATTTGGGGAATCCCCCACCGAGGAAGCGCATAGCTTAATTGGTCCGCCCACTTAAAATGGCGGCAGGGCCCGCTTCTCCGGCAGGGATCAGCTCCCCGCCCGCCGGACACTGGGTCGGGCCCACCCACTCAGTAGGCAGAAAATTCTGCCCACTGTTTCTAAACTTCACCTGGCTAGGTGACACATTTCACTCCCTCTTTTGAAAACAATCTAGTCTGGTTTATTTAAAAATGCAAATGTTCCCTTGACAGCTATGCTTCTAAACCCCCCCATGTTTACCTAATTAACATTTCAAACTTAACTTCTCTTCTTACATCAAAGTACCCACATTAGCTGCATATATATATATATATATATTATATATATATAGAATATATATAACATACCCCACTCTTACTCTATTTTACAATAAATTCCAATTACATTACGAGAATTATTATACCTTGACAGTTTTATCTTTTAAAACATAGACATGTGAGTCCTAATCCCCCATTAGTGTGTGGTTAATTTAAAAAGTACCAGCAGCAGACTTCCATGGGTTTAAACAAGACTTATTTATTCATGCAATCACCCCAAAAGATCTAAACGCTATGTCAGTCACACGCCACACACTCAAGAAAGATGCAATTAAAGAAGATCACACACTTCTACAAGTATAAGCCAAAATAATAGTTAACAGTTCACTTGTCTTTCAGAGACAAGTGAAGAAGGAAGCTTTTTTCACTGTTGAATTGTATTTCAGGTAACTTCAGATGGCTGAGGGCCAGATATCAGAATTACTTTGAAGAGAACAATGTTCAGCAGGTCAGGAAGTCATTCACTCATGGCTGTTGTATCAGGAAGTCCAATTTATTTACAGGTGAACTCAGATTCAGAATCAGGCTAGGAGGCTTTTTTTTGTTAAAATAGACTTTTAAGCCTCTCAGTTCTTAAAGGGCAAAGGGGGCATAGCCTTTTTCTGCAGCTGTTGTCTTGTCAATGCCATTCTGCAGGCTGACCCAAATCTCTTCTGAGTTTCGGGATAAAAAGATTTGTGTCAGACAACCAGTTTCAGTCAGATAAAAGCAAAATATTGCGGATGCTGGAAATCTGAAACAAAAACAAAAATAGCTGGAAAAACTCAGCAGGTCTGACAGCATCTGTGGAGAGGAAGACAGAGTTAATGTTTCGAGTCCATATGACTCTTCATCAGGACAAAGGAGAAATTCTGATGTTCTGACGAAGAGTCATCCACAGATGCTGTCAGACCTGCTGAGTTTTTCCAGCTATTTTTGTTTTTGAACCAGTTTCAGTCACATGGTCATGGCCATTGATATACAATGGAAGGTAGATGGTGGTCTTTCACTTTTAACTTGTGGATAACTAGTCTCGTCAGCTTTCCTTTGTTACACTGCAAACCTGGAGATAGAGACTTTAGGTTCCTATTGACTCTGTGTTATGGAGCAAACTTTGAACAATAGCAGACGTTAATTCCACAAATGAGTGTTGTCTAGGTATGTCCATTCAAGGGGTCCCTACCCAGCATGATTCAATTTGGAACTATCTGGAGTCTTGATAGTCTGTGTAGAAGTTGTAAAGGTCATCTGGCTCTCTTGGCAGTCATCTTAACAGTTAATCAATGCCCATTTTTAAATCAATAAAGGCAGTTCCAGAAGCTTCCATAAGAGCACAGTCCATATTCAAAGTTATGAATATAACATGCCTTTTGCTGGGCGTGACACTGATGTTTCTCTTTGCTCTGAATTGATTTGTGTCAGTGTTAAAACTAGTATGTTTGATGCAGATATGCAAAGTGTTCATATCTCATTAACTGAACTGCCGTAAATGAAGGTTTTAGTTTCTGTCTCTATTTAATAGCATTCAATTAATGAAACTATATTAAATTCAGTAAGCAAATGGGGTAATATTTGCTCATGTACCTATCTCTCCAAGGAGGACAGTAAGGATACAGTTTCGAGGCAGTCATTTGTGTTAGACTGCTGAAAGACAAGTCTGCCCTATAAAACCCCTAAAGCTATAATCACTATAAATTATTTTTCTTGAATTAATCTAATTCATATAGGCACTGGTGTCAATTCAATGCTAAAAAGAGTTATTTTGTGAACAAAGACTGAAACTAAACGTTCTGCTTACCTTCTGTATCATCCCAATGGAATGCAATTATAGAAATAAAACTCAGTGAATACAAGATATTTCTATTCTCCACTACAATGCATCTTCAACTACTACTATTTTAAAACTACTCAAGAATTCTCTGATTAACTGTCCATAGCCACTGTCTCTATTTCATGGGGGAAAAAAAAACATTCTGCAGCTTTTCACCTCAACAATAAAGCTGGAACCAAGCTTACAGTAACAGAACAAAACAAAAAACAAAGTTCCAGCTTGTTTTAAGTTAATGAAGAGTATGAATCTCAATTAACTACACAAAACAACACTGGGGAATCATTCGAGTGTCTTATTGTAGATGTCAAAATCCAATAGAGTTAGGAAATAATCCATCTCATAAGGAGAGCAAAAATAGTTCTACCTGCTGCTGATGAGCCTCTTTACCTGATCAAAACTGGGACGGGAACGGAGGTCTAAGGGACAAATTCCAACTTCAGAGACAGCTCATGTGTACTTAAAGTTTGGCCTCCCCACTGACCCATCAAACTTCTTGGAATGGATGCCCGTATTCCATTGCTGTACATTTTAGCTACTGCTGCTGACTGGCATAATTATACTGTAAATGGTAAGCCCTCATCACACAGGCACCTGAGGATTTGGCGGGACTCTTGCTAAGTCAAATAAAATGACTCCTGCCAAAGTAGTAACTCCTATGGATCCACCAAATTTATCTACATTTAACTCTTGCTCGAGGTTGCTTGCATATATATATATATATTTATTCATTTCAAATAAGCTCACAGCTTTACAAATATCCTTGGGAACAAAGTTTAGAATGGAATATCATGTTGAGACCCAAGCTTTCTACCTGGATAGAGCATCATGTTTTCAAAATAATGTTGAACAACGAAGACCTAATCCCTACTTTTGACAGAGAGATTTCTAATCTAAGTATTAAATATGTAAAGAAACATACAATGGAAACTCAGAAATTTCTTCTACAGGGAGGATGCAAAACTCAGTTTAGAATCCAGTGACAGCCTTACCGTAAGGGGAGTGAGAGACATGAATATCATCAAGCTACTCCAGATCTTCTCTATTTCCTTCATCAGTAGCTGGAGTTTCTCATTGCACACTGCGGTCGCTTTAATTCCAAGCTCAACACGCTTGGTTACTCGATACACCTCTATCACCCCTGTTAAAATAAACAGTGTTCACTGGTGCATAAAATTTACTTCCAAGACAAGAATTTAATACTGCTCAATATTTTTTCACTAATTTATTTATTTATTTAAAAAGTGCTAATTTTCATTTAGCGAAGAAAGTTAATTTTACGATTTCTTCCCTTCTAAGAGTCTCCTAATCCCTGCTTTATTTTAAGTAATGTTAAAACGGTCTACAGGAATCTAGATGATGTAATCACCATATAAGTTTTTTTTTAAAAAGGAAGGAAATAGTAAGGCTCTAGATAACATTTTCAGAAACTCACTATAGGGAAGAATATACTTTCAGGTTCCCCTCCATAGGTGGGCATAACGGCCGTGGAGAAGTTGCAATACAGGCTGACCAGGAGAATTCCAGGGATGAAGGAGCTGGTTATGAGGAATATCAGTGAGAAGAGCACTTGCCAATTGTTAAGACAGGGTATTTTAGGAGCCAGCTGGTCTTTCAGGCTCCATCCCTAGATTCAGCTAATTCCTGGCTGCATACACACCTGCCCCATAACAGACAGTTGTTGTCTTGTCCCACAGGTTAGAGCAATTAGATCTGGATTCGCTTAAACGGATTAGAGGGGAGGAGAGATATAATAGATGTTGAAAATAGTAAAAGTAATAGACATGGTAAACTAAGATAGATGATTTTCATTGGTAAGTAAACAAAAAACATCAGACTTTGATCACTAGATACAAAAAAGTGGATAGTAGAAGGAACATTATTCGTAGAGTTATACTGGCATGTGGAACATTTTGTCACGTGGTGATCGATGTTAAATTGATAACAACGTTTAAAAATGTAAAAGAAAAATATAAGAGGGTATAGGGAGAAAACACAAACGTGATTGTGAAAAATCAGTCCCCAAGAGCAACCTAAATTCAACACAGGCAAGAAGAGTCCAATGGCCTCTTCCTGTGTTAAAACCTATATAAATATACGAGTAAAACCCAAGAAATGGAGCAAACATTACCTCAAATCTAAAAGAATATCTCTCAGATAGCTATACAATTATTAGAACACAGTATTATTGATAGCCATCCGAAGGATATAGTAATGGTCAATATGGCTTTAGAAATAGGTCACGTCTGATGCCTCATTGTGGCAAAACTACTGATAATTGTGGGAAGGATAGTTGGTTTGCAGATGTGAGTCTTTCAGTTTGGTCTTTCACCAGTACTTTAATTTTAATCAACAATCTGTTTCTAAAATAGTGGCAATCTGTGCCTCTCAGCCACCTAACAAAATAGCCAGTTTCCACCTAATTACTCTAATAGCTAGTCTTGGAGTGGACAAGCACTGTACAAATTCAAGTTTGAATTTAAGTGTCAGCAAGCGGAGCACTTGCTGGTACAAGTTAGGGCCTTACGTGCTGAGGTTTTACCTGTCCCCGGTGTTGCGAAGGATGGGTCTGGCCACGCTGCCGCGGAACGCTCCAAGTAGTTGGACCGTGCCGTACCACCTGTCCCTTGTGGAAAAATTTATGCAGAGAAACACCTTTGACCACAAGTCCATTAGGCAGTGGTCAGCACGTAACGTCTTAGAGGCCCTGCGGGAAAAGGAGAGGGTAGATCCTGTGGGATAGTTCCCCGAGCAGAATGTCAAAGTCATTTGGCAGAATGCCTCATCGCCAGAACTTCCCAACAAGCACCAAGATGTAGCTTGGCTGGCGGTGTGAAAGGCCCTCCCCGTCAGATCCTTCCAACACAGCAGGAGTCTCACATCCTCTTCATGTTGCCCTTGTGTTGGGACGTGACTGTTGTTCACCTCCTTGTGGATTGTGCCTTTGTAAAGAAGGTCTGGAGAGAGATGCAGTGGTTTCTGTCGAGGTTCATCCCGAGCAGTTCTGTGACACAGGACTCTGTGCTCTACGGGCTGTTCCCAGGGACTCACCGAGACCAACATCAACTGCAGCTGGAGGATCATCAACTTAGTGAAAGACGCTCTTTGGTCTGCCCGAAACTTGTTGGTCTTCCAATGCAAAGAGTTGTCCCCAACTGAGTGTTGCAGACTGGCACATTCCAAGGTCCAGGACTACGTGCTGAGGGACGCACTAAAGCTTGGGGCAGCCACCGCAAAGGCACAATGGGGAAGGGTCACTGTCCAAGACCTTTCTGCCACAGTGCACCGAGGGACTGGGAATTGTATAGACCCCTCGGGCTGTACAGCTCAAAATGAATGTATGCATTGAATACTAATTGTATTATAATTTTATTGAAGCAACAATGATGTATGTTGATAACTCCAATACCATTGTCTGATTGTCTGAAGTGACCATATTGAAAAATTGCAATATTCATTGATTGTATTGACCTACCTCGTGATCCATGTGTAAAAGTTGAATCTGATTGTAATTTTTGTGAAGGCGATTTTGAAATGTTTTCCAGATATTTTATGAATAAAGTATATTTTTAAAAAAAGTTAAGGCTTTACAGACACAAGGCCACCAACTATCAGACAAGTGTTATCTTTCCCTGTCTCCATGTTGCTAACTTGTATTGGTCCGTGGAAGTTTAGATGCTGGATAACTTCAGGACCTTCTGGGCAGCTTTGAAGAGCTTTTGGGTGCTCAAGCGATCGCGCTGCAGAAAGTCTGTAAGATGAGCTGGTTCCTGTAACAACTGGCCTTACAGTCAGCTCAGTGACATTAATTTGGATTTAATATCAAACAGTGTTGGTGGGCTGTGCAGTTGCTGACAGATGTTACAGTAACCATATAGAAAGTTCTGTTATTCTTAGGCAGGCTGAGAGAGGCAGAATAGTTTGAATTATGCTGCTGATTAAAACTGAAGTGCCCAGGAAGGACTGATAGTTCAAAGGAAACTGACAGGGAATGGTGTGCTAAGAAGGTGAAAATCAGAGGACTTGAAGTGGTATAACACACTGTGGCAAATCACTCGCACTAGATATGCCTTCCCAGTCTACAGAAATTTTCAGGAGGGAAGTAAACTAGCAGACAAATGCTTTCAGTTCTGGACAGTTCTGATATGAGGCTTGCAAATTAAGATTGAGGGTCATTGAAAAGCAAATGAGCTATTTTCATAGAGTCCGAGCAGTAGAAAGCAGAAGACAACAATAATCTGAAAAAGCTTTTGCTAGGCCTTTACTTAGAATTCTGTACAGTCTATTCAGGGCAAGATAGGTGGGAATGTATGTTATCAAGAGGAGATAAAGAGTCTACAAAGGAGAATGGATAAGTTAAGTGAATGGGCAAAACTTTGGCTTTTGGAGAATAATGTGGGAAAACGTGAATTTGTCCACTTTGGCAGGAAGAATAGAAAAGCAGTAAAATATTTAATAAATGGAGAGATTTTACAGAACTCAGTGGCACAGGGTTATATGGGTGTCCTGATCATGAATCACAAAATGTTAGTGTAAGTACAGCAAATGCTTAGGCAGGCAAATGGAATGTTGGCGCTTATTGCAAGGGGGATGGAATACAAAAGTAGGGAAGTTTTACTGCAGCTGTACAGGGTCTTAGTGAGACCACACCTGGAGTGTGGTGTACAGTTTTGCTCTCATTATTTAGAAAAGGATACTATTGGGTTAGAAGCAGTTCTGAGAAGGTTCATTCGACTCATTCCTGGGATGAAAGGATTATAAAGAACAGGTTGGGTCTATACCCATTAGGGTTGAGAAGAGTGAGAGGTGACCTTATTGAAACAAATAAGATCCTGAGGAGACTTGATAGGGTGGATACCGGGAGCATGTTTCCTCTTGTGAGCAAGTGTAGAACTCGGGGATACAGTTTCTCTCAGAGGGTCATTACTCTGTGCAATTCTCTTCCCCAGAAAGCAGTGGAGGCTGGGTCATTGAATTTATTCAAGGCTGTGTTAGATAGTTTTTGTTAGACAAGAGAGTCAAGAGTTATTGGGGGGGGGCAGGCAGGTCAGTTGAATTGAGACCACAACCAGATCAGCCATGATCTTATTGAATGGTGGAGAAGGCTCAAAGGGCCGAATGACCTACTCCTGCTCCTATGTCCCATGTCCCTATGTCCGTTTATACGGGTCACTGCTATTTACACTATCCATTAGTGTCATGGAGGGAAATACCTTGTTATTATTATAAAATTTGCTTATGAGACCAAGCTTCATGGTCAGATTACTGGTGCAAAGTGATTGAGGATATTCAAAAGAACCTTGTCAAACAAAGTGGATAGTCTAAAGAATGACAGATGAATTTTAATGCAATAAATATAATATAAAATCATGGCACAGAAACATGTACAGCATGAATAAATGACCATTAGCAAAAGCGGGAAAAGAATTTTGAAGCAATCATCTAGTGAACCAGTACAAAGTACAGAGAGGAATCTCAAAGACATTTGATTAAATGTTATTTCAACTTCGTGTAATTCAATAGCAAGGCCATTTGTGGTGTTAAAAGCAAACTACCTTCAAAGAAACACAGAACCTTTGAAGAATGTCAAAGATAATTCTACAAATTAAACATAGAAAAGATAGAAAATAGGAATAGGAGTAGGTCAGCCAATATGATTATGGCTGAGCCTCTATCTCAACGCCATACTCCCACTCTCTCCCCATACCCCCTGACGCCCTTAGAGCCCAGAAGTCCATTTCCTGTTTAAATATATTCAGTGGCTTGGCCTCCACAGACTTCTGTGGTAAATAATTACACAGGTTCACCACCCTCCCAGTGAGGTTTCTCCTCATCTCAGTCTTAAATGGCTTACCTCGCATCCTGAGACTGTGATTCCCTTGTTCGAAACTCCACCCCACCCCAGCCAAAAGAAATGTCATCCCTGCATCCAGTCTGTCCAGCCCTGTCAGAATTTTATACGTTTCAGTGAGATCCCCTCTCATTCTTCTAATCTCCAGTGAATACAGGCCAATTAGCCCAACCTCTCCTCATACGACAATCCTGCTATCTCAGGAATCAGTCTGGTGAACCTTCACTGCACTCCTTCTATGGCAAGTATATCCTTTCTTAGGTAAGGAGATCTCTGAGTTACATGGAACAGCTTTTTGAAATGAGCTTATTTTCATTATAGAAAAGATAATTAAGAGGGAACATGATTCTGGCCTTGAAAACACAATGAAGCATTAAGATGGAAGTTATTTAAGTTATGATTACATAACTGCAAAACACAAGAACAAAATTAATGAGCAAAACTATTGATTAAAATGATTATTTCTCCCCATAGCAGATGATCTGCAAAACAGAATCTGAACAGATCAGCTAATTCTAATTGATCAACCTTTTTCTTTTAAAAAAAAATAGTTGGATCTACAACAAAAATAAAAATACCTGGAAAAACTCAGCAGGTTTGACAGCATCTGCGGAGAGGAACACAGTTAACGTTTCGAGTCCGTGTGACTCTTCAACAGAACTAAAGAAAAATAGAAAAGAGGTGAAATATAAGCTGGTTTAAGGGGAGGTGGGACAAGTAGAGCTGGATAGAGGGCCAGTGATAGGTGGAAATAGCCAAAAGATATCATAGACAAAAGGACAAAGAGATGTTGAAGGTGGTGATATTATCTAAAGGAATGTGCTAATTAAGGGTAGAAAGCAGGACGAGCAAGGTACAGATAGCTCTAGTGGGGGTGAGGTGGGGGGAAGGGATCAAAATACGCTAAAAGGTAGAGATAAAACAAAGGATGGAAATACATTTTTAAAAAATGGAAATAGTGGGAAAAGTAAAACCTATATAAATTATTGCAAAAAAGGGGGATCGGAAAGGGGGTGGGGATGGAGGAAAGAGTTCATGATCTAAAATTGTTGAACTCAATATTCAGTCTGGAAGGCTGTAAAGTGCATAGTCGGAAGATGAGGTGCTGTTGGATTTACATTTGGTTAAAAGCAGAACTAAAAATAGGTGATGATTATTGTGAAGATGGATATTTTTTTTTAATACTTTTGGGTATATGGTGGTATTCTGCAAAGAAGGGTGTGTGAGAGAGAGACCGTGTGTGTGTTTAATTAAACTGGGGGGAGATTAGTGAGGACAATTTGTCTGTGGGGGCAGAGAAATGAAAGGTAAAGGTGCCAGTTGCATGCATTTGCAACAAGAAGCTCAAGTGAAGTTGAATGTCCAAGTAAATACGTTAGGTTTTAAAATTCACATTAGATGATAGGTAAGGACTTGACTTTTTAGCTGTTAAATTTCAAAGGGAATTTAGCAGTGACAAGGGACTTTCACAACTTACAAAGGTTTCATAAGTAAACAAGGGAAAGTTATTCAATTTTATTTTATCTGAAAGTGGAGGCAATAGAAAGACATGAAAGGTTTTTATATTTTGGAAAAATCGAGTTCAAAGAGGTGCTTAGAACAATGGAGTCTAAGATCAAAGGGGTAAAGGATATTTAAGGAAAGATGTTTAGTTGAGTTGTATTAGCTGTGTAGGGGAGATGTCCTGAGGCTAACTCTGAGCTGAGAAAAGTTGTGAATTTGAAGTAGCCATCCAGTTTCAAGCCATAAAAGTCTTTGTATCAGAAAGCAGTCTGTTCCTTTTCTTTTGAATTTCCACAGCAGAGTGGAAGAGAGAAGTCGTGTGGTATATCTTTGCTGAAGTGATAGCAGTTTTGCCTTGGGTAACATTATTGGATTTTTATGGTTAAAAATCTATAAAGGAAGCTGTTGCCAAGTAGCTTATTTGTGTATTCTGACCAAGTGGGCTTTTTTGGGGAATGTTTTGTAAGTCTGTTTTAACTGTACAATTTTAATCTTGTGTGTTTTAAATTTTTTCCTTATCGTTAGTAAATCTTTTAATTTAAAAATCCTAAAATTGTTACTGAGATTCTGTGCTTCTGGGAATAGTAGCTTTCCCCTCGTTTTCAAAATGTGAAAAAAAGTTATGATCAGTAAGACAAGTTGCATCTGGGATCTGGCTTGCTCAGAGAATAACATCGGCTGTGGTTGCAACATTATATATTATATGAAATAAAATGGGTTTTTTATGAAATGGACAGAAACCGGGTGAAACCAAAGAATTGACACCAATGAAACGCATCTGCCAATGCCAGATCAATATTTTAGATAGTCATTTGATAGTACAGAACTTGATATTACTGATACTCAGCAATGTCAGCAACAATCAATATTTTAGGTTAGACTAACATCCTTAAGTCACCGTTGGTTAACCTTAGAGAAGCGGTATCCAAACGTATATCTTAGCGGCTGAATAAAAGTGTAACACGGAGCCTCAGAGCGCCAAATATAAAGTTTAACATTATGTTCTCAGTAATTTGCATATTCCTCAGGTTGCAAATATTAACGTAACTTGATTTTCTGATTTGCAATTCACCTACCAATGAAAAGTAAGCATCAAAAAACAATGAATAAAAAAAGTGTAAACAGGACTAAGCTGTCTGGGTTTCCAAGGCCAGATTGCAGTGGGGCTGAGGATTTGGGGGAGGGTGGGTAAGCCCTGCCTTAAAGGATCAATGAGAAATTTTGCAGTCCATTATCTATAGGAAATGTCAAGTGCAGTTTTTTCACCTCCCTCATGGGTTAAGTAAAGTGGATGATCCAAACTGTACATGGTCTGTTGGAAGGAAAATATTTAATGGGTCCATTTCTAATTCCACATTTATGTATAAGATTGTGTTTTACTGTTATGACAAGTGCACCAATGCATTTATCATGAATTGCTCTGTTCCATCATCAGCATCTTCACAGAGATAGAACCTCGAGATCCATTAAATTATTTGCCAACAGGTATCCTCAAATTAGATGTGTAAAATGCTGTGAATCTATTCAACAAAGTAAAAATGTAAACACAAACTGCAGGGTAGATCCACCCCATTTTAAATGGCTGGCAAACAATGCTCCATTAGTTATCATGAATAGATTATTTGAAGGTGAGCTAAATAGTTACAAAATAATATTTTCCTAATTAATCAGTGTTTATAGCACAGCCCGATTGGCATATTCTCAGCTATCTGAGAATGCCCTAGGATGATTTTGTTTCGACACATAGTATAAACATGTCATTTTGACTAAGGTTTGTAATCATGGTAGCTTAAAAAAAGACTCTACGGTTATTATGTTAAATACTGTGACATCTATATAACCAACATTCATATTACAGTAGCATTGTCTGCAAATGTACTAAGTGGAAGCATTTACAACTTAATTTACTATTTCCTGCGACTCTACAAATAAGAAAACTTATGACTCAACATTTACAGGGATGAATACTTTATCTAAATAAGCTAACTACATATACTAAGCCATACAGAGCACAGGGTCTCAGGTTTGAGTGTCAGTCTGACTTGAGTTCCCAGAAATTAACTGGTATAGCAATTGGCCCACTGCAAGTAATTGGGTCATAGCCTGCCTGGACTTAGGAGGGGAAATACTAGCCGATGCTTCTGCTCGTCACTTTCACTCAGTGAAAAATGCATATGGACAGGTGATGGGTGGAGAGAGGATTATGCATGGCTGTGATGTCCCATGCACACAAATATCCTTCTGGTAGACTTGTGCGTAAAGAAATTGAACAAGATAATGAAAGGCTTCCAGTGGCTATGGAACAATTTCCCACTAACATTCAGTGGAATGGGGAAAGGGGAAGGTAACTGGGGGAAGTAGTACTGATGATATGAATTAATTATTTAGATAACGCACTACAAGATGCTGAATTTGGATTGAGAAGTGTTGCCCGTTAACTTTATATGAATACTACTTTGTTAAAATTTTTTACATTAAAAATACTCGTAGCATTTGCTAAATTGTATGAAGGCCCTTGTGATTTTCAAAATACACAAGTAGCTTCCCTTCACATAACACCTGCAAAAAACATTTTTTGCAAACTCTAATGAAGCATGTCAAAAGCAGAATTCAGAATATGCATCATGAAAAAACATTTAATATTTGATGAAATTCAAATTATTGGATCCTGCCTGAAATTTGACATGTCGCAGGGTCCAGATCACAAGCAGCAACAGAAGCTTGAAGAGAAGTTGGGTTCTTCCTAATCGGGGGTAGGGAAAGTAGGAGAGAATAGTCAAATTTACTGAACTGATGGTTTAACAGTAATACCCATAAAAGCCTGAGGGGCCTGTCATCTGCTCACTCTCGACCATGAACTATTGAGCATGATTTCAAAAGTGTACATGTGGAGACCAGAGAAAGAAATAAAAAGTAGGATGTGAAGTTTTCAAGAAAGTAACGTTTTGTTTTGATAGAGAAATATTACTGACATCATCTTTCCTGGAGGACAAAAATGTTCCGGGATCTTGTAAGTGCATCACCACATAAAGAGAACCACCCCCCCGGCTCTAACAAAATAATTTCAATTAACAATTGTTGCCATTTATTCCATACCCAAGAGGTATTCCATGCCTTGTGTTGACTGGATGACTTCACTACACACAGTTGAACTGCTGATTCCATTCAAGGTATCACTGGCCTTCTGGATTACCTAGAAAATAATGTTTGTAGTGCCCTATAAGATATTTATGAAAATATAAATACTAGAAGAATTAAACAAAGTATTAACAAACTGGTATACCGTTGATGGACAAATAAACTGGGTGCTTATATCAAATGCCTAAATCACAAATTGTAGCAATGTGCATGATGTATTTAAAACTTCTGCCAGATTGAGAGTTTACTACCCTGATGAATCTTTCAACAAGAATTTGCATTTATATAGCACCTTTAATGTAGGAAAACATCCCAAGGGCTTCACAGGAGCACAATCAGACAAAAATTGACACCGACCCAGTGAATAGATGTTAGGATGGGTGACTAAAAGCTTGCGAATTTGATTTTAAGGAGCAGCTTAAAAGAGGTTAGAGGAGTAGCAGGACACAGTGATTTAGGGGAAGGAATTCCCGAACTTACAGCTAAGACAGCTGAAGGCATGGCTGTCAATGGAAGGGGGCAGGGGGTAGGAAATGCACAAGTGGCAAAAGTTGGAGGAATGCAGAGTATTTGGAAGGTTGAAGGGTAGAGGTGGCCCCCAAGAGGGAGAGGTAAGGTCATGCAGGGATTTTAAGCACAAGGATGAGAGCCTTAAAATTGGACCAAGAGCCAACGTTAGTCACAAGCACATTGGATGATGTGTGAATGGGACCTGGTGAGAGCTAGGATATAGGCATCAGAGTTTTGGGTGAGGTCAAATTTATGGAGAATAGGAGGCAGGCACATAAGTATTGCAATAGCCAAGTCTGATGGGAACTAAAGCAAGGATAGGGATTTCAGCCTCAGGTGGGCTGAGGGATGGTGGAGACAAGTTAGGAAGGTGGAAGTAGGTGGTCTTTTTAATGGAAGGACTATAGAGTCTGAAGCTCGAGCTCAAATAAGATGTCAAGTTTGTGACCAGTCTGATACAACCTGAGACAGTGATCAGAGAGGAAGTTGGAATCGGTGGCTAGGTAGCGGAGCTTGTGGTGGAGAGCTAAAGACAAAAGTTTCATTCTCTATGTTGTCCTTAATACCCCTATGACTTCAAACACAGCGAAAAAAGATTTTTCTATTGCTACCAGTTATCATTACTCCCTTCTCTAGTGACATGTTAGCTGTTCTGGTAGTATCTTTCATTGCTTTAAGCTGAGCTCAATACCTATCCCTGTTCTCTGGTGAAATATTTTTAAGTATGATTTGACATTAACATGATGTGTTAGTCAATCTGACTTATTTTTACTATATGCCCTTATTCTAATTCTAGAGATATACATGGCTTCCCTTTGCATTAACAGCCACTCAGAACTTTTAACAGAAAGTGGATTTTGATTGATTTACATGTCTCGTTCACTCAAAATCAATCAATCAGCAACCTTTACATTTTCTCATCCCCTGGGAATTCTTTCTGTGTAATTGATGGGTGTGAAGCTTAAGATTTGAAACTACAAAGCATTATAACTGATCCATCCTTCTGACTTTTAAAAATTAAAGTGGATTAGATCTAAATAAATAATAATGCTTAATGGGAATACAGGTGCAGACTTTATTCAACTTCTGAGAAAAAGGGAAATGATTCAAAACTGTTACAATTGAGTTAACTCAGTCTGCTTGATTATTTTGATTTTCCAATGATTGAGTAACATTTTTAGAGCGCATACAATCTTAACTTACTGAGACTTTATTGTGTGCAAATTGTCTGCTGCCTTTGCTTACGAGACAACATTTCAAAGTAATACATTGGTCGTGAAGCATTTTAGGTTGTCATGAGGATGTGGAAGACACTATATAAATGTAAGGCTTTTTTTCAGTAGAAAAATAAAAAATCTATTTTACATTAAAATCACGAAAAGGTACATGTTAATCCAAAGCTAAAAGTCTAAATTTTGAATTAAAGAAATTGTTTTAGTCGCCAGAGTGTCTGACATCTTCAGAAACGCAGCATAATGCTCAAGAGTCTCCAAACCAAACCATCTAGAAAATCAAAACAGTTTGAATTGCCGCTTACAAAAGTAGAATACTGCAGATGCTGGAAATCTGAAATGGAAACAGAAAATGCTGCAAATGCTCAGCATGACAGGCAGCATTTGTGCAGAGAGAAACAAGAGTTAATGTTTCAGGTTGATCGCCTTTCATCAGAACTCTCAGCAGATGCTTTCTGATCTACTAAGTATTTAGTATTTTCTGTTTTCATATCAGATTTCTGTTTGTCTGACATGCAGTACCCTCTTTCTCTAAAAGAAAACATCCCTTTCCCTAAAAGAAAACATCTTGGTTCAGAGAGCTTAGGTGTTTATTGCAACAAAGATTTATACTGTTAGTGTGCACCTGATACTGCTGGTGTTCATCCAGCTAAAACTAAGTAACCTCATGAGCACTGGTAATCTTCTTGTTTCTTGTTCCATTAGGGCGTACTACCTACAGCATTAACTTACAGGCTTATCTGGAGCAGAGTGGGAATAATCCCAGCATGCTATTCCTCCACATGCTATTCTAGGTGGACTAACAGCCCTGGAGTATTGCAGACCTGCCTTACTGGGTCTCAAATTACCAAGCTTGCTAACAGAGGCTTGATTTGGTTCTGATTCCTTAGCAGTCATGTTATCTTGGAGCCACCTCAAAACCAAAGAGAGGTTAAAAAGGCAAAACACTAAACGATACCACTGTTACATGTTTATTTTTGTTCATCGTGATCAAGACTCAACTGTGGAAGCAAACCAATATCAGATACGTTTGCTTAGCATCTCTTGTGGACACAGAACAAGGGACAAGAATAATACTCTAACAGCAAAATACCACAGATGCTGAGATCTGAAAAGTGCTCAAAAAACTCAGCAGGTCTGGCAGTATCTGTGGAGAGAGAAAAAGAGTTAACGTTTCAAGTCCAATATAGCTCTTCATTGGAACCGAAGAGTCATGTTGGACTCGAAATGTTAAGAATAATATTCTGACTGGCAGCATTCCAATAGACAATTTTAATAGCAATTTAAGAATTGTCCAGCATTACACCTTTGTCACAACTAAAACAAGCTGCAGTCACATAACAGATGCTTGCTAAACATTTCAGAATATGTAAAACCAACATAATCACTGCAGTTGCCAGCTTAAATTGGGAAATTAAATGTCACATCCAGTTTCAATCACAGTTCTTAATCTGAAATAAATCCTAATCTGAATTTTTAAAAATTCATTCACAGGATGTGGGATTTCACTTTAGTGCCCATCCCTGGTTGCTCTTGAGAAGGTGCTGGTGAGCTGCCCTCTTGACCTGTTGCAGCCCATGTGGTGTAGGCACACTCACAGTGCTGTTAGGGAGGGTGTTCCTGGATTTTGGCCCAGTGACAGTGAAGGAACTAAGGAACATTGATGGGGACTAAGGTGACCCGAGCTGTCGTTAGACTGAACTGCTGATTTGAGATTGCTAGGTGTAACGAGCAGTTCACAGTCACTAAAACCCTCATTATATGTGGCTGTAAATTGCGTTCCCTTAGAAACAGCTCCATGCATTATTCGAACTCCAGTCCCCAGCCACACACTCAGAACATGCAGTTCTTTTTGAACTCTGCTTATGTTTGCAAATCATGCTGAAAGACCAGCAGAGAATCAATTTACATTTTATACTAGCTCAATGCCCCAGTGGCATTAAACTCCCTGTGTGCAAATGGAATGGGAGGTTCTCCCTGCAGGGATCTT
The DNA here is from genome assembly GCF_017639515.1 of Carcharodon carcharias. Lineage (NCBI taxonomy): Eukaryota > Metazoa > Chordata > Chondrichthyes > Lamniformes > Lamnidae > Carcharodon > Carcharodon carcharias. The sequence continues at coordinate 158,021,681 of NC_054476.1, read as the reverse complement.
ATACTATATTGTCTTAAAGACAGCTTATAGACTTAATTCAGAGTTATAAAGTCACTTTTACATTGTTGTAAACTGATCTAAAAAGTGAATATGCAACCGCATCCCTAGTCAATTAGCAACAAGTTCAGACTCAGGTACAGGTAAACCAAGCCCATATATTTCTGAAAATGACTTACGATTCTGCTGTGGCATACCATTGCAATACAACGCTAAATAAAATGTTGAAGGCTTCACCTGTAATGCACTTTCTAAACATCTTTGCCATTCATAAGCGTAGCGTTCATTCTCCTGAAACAGACAATAAAAGCAATTCACCAACCATAATCTGAAACTAATCCAACTTCCATATGCATTGTACTAAAATGTCACCACAAGGCAGTCAAGCTTATATAATCATCAGCGCCAGCACCTTATAAATCTGTAATATCACAACAGCACGACACATACCTACTTCAAACTTTAGGCCTTAAAAAACCCATCAAGTTGCTTTCGAACAAACAATCCAGATATTTAAATCTCACCAGTTATCAAGAACATTCCTATCAAGGGGGTAATTTGTTGCTAAACTCTACAGAAATCTAGCTTGTAACACTTTTTCCACAGGTTGTGAATGTCACTTTATCTTCTTGCCGTGTGTTCCAGGCAGGATCAGGTCCCTGTAAACCAGCTGTGAAACTGCTATATAAAGTGTTGTACAGCCAACAAAGTGCATCTTTATTTTGAAACACAAATACTGTTTGCTAGTAAACTAGTGACATTTACACTCTTAATTTGCATGTAAATTAATTTCATAAGCCCATTCCTTTCTTGGCCTGTCTCAGAACACCCCTGGTGCCATTATGTTGCTCCAGTTCTTTTACTATGTGTAACTTTTCCTACAGAACAAAACCTGGAAACGGGCGCACAGAAACTGAGAACAATTATAATTTTCTTCCACAGCATCGAGTGGGAAATCCCAAACATCTACCAGCTCTGTGCTTAACCAGGAATTGTTTTCAGAATACACAGCCAATACCTCCACTTCTCCAGTTAGGTCCTTATACTTGTCCCTGATGACAGGCAGTGGTGCGGGTTTCTCATTTAGGGTATTTGATCTGTCCCTGAAAGGCTGCTCTGAAGCAGGTGGAGTATGGGTTACTTCTTTATCCCCAAGGCTCAGGCTCCTTTTATGAGATCCTATAGGAGTGGGTTGAAATCTTGTGTTAAACAAGTTACTCCATTTCATAGAAAGTCACATCAACATAAATTATGTCTGGCCAAAATACCACAAAACTGTAACCATGGAAAGGACCAGTTCTCACAACAGAAGCTTCAATCAATAATTTATTAGCAAACCCAACTCAGGAGAGAAGATTCAAGATTCTGTGGTATTTTAATAAAGGTTCCATATTACCACAATTAAGTAAAACTGAATTAAAAAACATACCAGTTAATTTGATTCTCTGAGCATTACAATACAAACTACTGGATCATGCTGTAGATCAAGAATTTTCTTTACTGAGATCTCAGTCAATGTTAGACTATTTTTCCTTTTCTAAAGTGTCAATATTTTGCATTGTTTGATCCTTGCACTCAGCTATGTCAAGTCAGAGAAGCAGCACTTTATTCCCCCTTGGAAGAGCTTTAGAAGACAGAAACACGTTATCTAAGGAATGGCTTTTTACTAAAAATGTAATAATTGTCACTGGCAATATTTTTAAAAGTGTTGCATTTCAACAGGTGGGTGAGGTTTTGGGGGAATGGGGTGGCTCCAATACAAGGGGGAAAAGTTTAACTGAACAGGGCAGTTTGTTTGGAAGATTCCATCCCCCTCCCTTATCTTTGGATGAACCATAAAACTTGCAATTTCAGTGTCCTAATCAATTCCCAAAAGAAGCTTTCAATCCCACATCCCTTTCATCACAAAAACCACCTATTTCCAACTCAATAACATCGCCCATTAACAAGCCATCATCTGTCCTCTGTAAACTTCAGCTCACCAAAAACTCTGCTTCTCATTTTGGATCACATACCAAGTATTGCTGGTTCGTCACTCATGCCCTCTCCGACCTACGTTTGTTTCTAATCTCTTTCTGCCTCAGGTGTAAAATACTTATCCTTATGTTCGAATCCGTCCATGGCCTAACCCCTCCCCATCTCTCTAAACAATACCTCCACCCCCAAACTCCTCTGACTCTGGCCTCATGTCCATCCCCACCATGTCTTCCGCTGCCTGGGACTCACAATCTGAAATCTCTTCCTAAACTCCTACTCCGCTTCAGGACCCTCCTTAACACTCATCTTTTTGAACAAGTTTACGACCACCGCTCCTGATACCTCCTACTTCAGGCTGACCTCCACTTATGCCTTCATGAAGCACTTTGGGACATTTCCTACATTAAAGACACAATTGAAAGTAGCTATTTTTGCTGTGGTTAAGGATGAAACTCAAAGAAGGAAGCCTTCAACCACACACTAAAATTGGTTAATCAGGCACAAATGCAATCAATAGCTTTGTTCTTTGTAAATCCAAACTAAACAGAATTACTAACTGTTGCTTCTAAATTTGCTTTGGATTATGAATGCACAACCACTTTCTCTGGAACTCAAGATCTAAATTTTGTTTTCTGCAACAACAGCTTGTTGCAATAGTCAATTTTGAGATTAAGCAACCAGGAGCAGTAATATTACAATCAATTTCATAGAGGATACAGACTGTTCATACATACCTTGCACCGAAAGATCAAAAGTTTCCATCTCACTCTTGATCATCTCCTCACTGGACTTCACCTTGCCCTGGGAACTAGCCACAAGAAAATCAAATTTACTAATTTTGGGCTTTTCACTTTGGAATTCTCCAAATTCATCAAAGGCTTCAGTTTTTGTCCCCTCAGAAGAAACCCCATTTGTGACAGAGGCTGCAGTCCTTTGCTCTGCATCACCCAGGTTTGACTCATCAGGCTTAGCTGTCTGCCCTTCCCTAGGTGAAGTAATTGCAAAGTCTCCCAAATCACCACAAGCTTCTTTTTTCTCTTTGGTCTGTTCTGCAGTTTCTTTGAGGTCTCCAAAAGCATCAAAGTTGTGCTGTGAACTTGTATCCTCGGCTGAGAATGTTGTTACCGTGGAGACAGTCGTCATAGTGATGTTCTCGGAGCTGCCAAAAGAGGTTTCTTTCTTCTGAAGCACTGAGGTAGAGGACAAGGATCTGCCTTCCAAGCTGAGGAAGAATGGTGGCTGCTTCTTAATCTGGGTGCCAGAGTCTTCTTTCTCGGACCAATCGTAACTGGTTAAACTACTCACTGCAGAACCATTACTGAAGTTACCAAAAGGGTCAAATTTAAAGTCATCCAGATCTGAAAGAAATAATGAATTCTGATCATTGACTTTGAACCTTGAATTTAAAAGTAAGGTTCTAATTTAAGAATGACATTTTTAGAGTACTTAAGTGTATAAGAAAAAAACTACAAAGATTAAAACTGATCAGTGGCGGCGCAATCTTATTGACTATTTGCATTTCAGCAGATTAATTCATTTGAGACAGCACTCAGGGCCACTGGCAGGGTCTTCTAAGGTTTTCAGAAGCGCAGTTGATATCTGCACCAAGAAATTAAAATAATATCTCAAAACCGATTAGGATTTTTGTTATTGCTGAGGCACATTTCAAAATTTATTTTCCAGCTAATCTGGCAGGAAAATCTTTTAGCATTAGACTGATACGTCTTATCCTGACAATTACCATTTTCTTTTCAGCTTGCAGCGTAGGCCTGGAGTAACTTACGTTAAAGATAGTGGTGCTCCAACCTGACATTAAAGCAGATCTGGCTGTCAGTTTCAGTTCTGTAAAGGTGAAGAATACTGCTGGTCATAGCAAGCATGTGTTGCCTTTACTTCCTCAACTGTTGCTCTCATTACAAGACAAGCATGACCTGTTAGCTTTTAGGTGTTCTGCACAAGCTTTAGAACATGACAGTGTAATAACAGAAAACCCTGTAGTATAGGTATGAGGACACATTCAACTTTGTCAAGTTGAGAAGGATTTTAGCATTCTAAATGATTAAATTTCTGACAACTTTAGGCTGGTTGAGCTGCATGTAGTCAGCCAGCAAAAAACGTACACAGTCAGAATTGTTAAAAGAGCATAATTAGCTGGATGTGATTGAATGACGAAGCTCTTGAATTCTGTACTAGAGAGTGACAAGCATCCACGATATCCCACACAACTAATTCCTGATCTTGACCAGGCTGGGGATAAAGGAAGGAACAGTCCATCTTGGGCCTTTCCACCTCTAAGCAGTCAGTTAGGGGGCCAATAAGACAGGTCAGTGAGCAGGTCCTTTGACAAATTTCACATAACGGAAATATTTTTCCAGTGAACGGAAACACTAAAAAAATATTTTTAAGAATTCAAGAAATTATAGAAATTTGTCAATCTTGCTTCTGTAATCTTCAATATGATACGCTGACTCACATATCAAAGGAATCATTGAAAATCTGTTTTTTTTTTAAAAGATGACTAATATTTAATTCCATACATTGCCGGATATAGCTTTATGTCGTCTTTGATGGTACTAGGATTAGCCTGAAAATAATCACAACATGCCTTCAAAGAGCAGCCTGAGGAGATCTGAACTGAAATCTACAGCAAATGCAGAGGATTGCCAACAGTGATGGTCAAAATAAATTACTAACAGCTGCACTGAAATCAAAACTACCACTCTGTGGGTAAACAGATTATTATTGTTGGCAAGATTAAAATTACAATGTTTTGAATACTGTAACCACAGTTGATTACACTTTTTAATTGCAACTGTAGAACAAACACCACTGTCAACTTTGGGAACAAAAGCTCATTTTAAGAAACATTAGTTATTATCACAGTTTCACTTGTCATTAGGAACAAATAATTCAAGTACCAACAGGCTGTAATAAAGTACTTCAAAGATAAACATAGGCTGGATCCAGATATGACCAATGTTCACTAGTGTGAATCTGTTCTTGGATCAGAATAATCTTTATCGTGTCTTAACTTCATCAAGTTTATCAGTGAAAAATGAATTTTAATTTGTTTCTGTCTGGACAAATGTTCCAAGTAATCATAACTAAATGGCTGGGTGTGCTTTAGAATAAACTGTTCCATCAAAAATGTAGCTTGCTTCAGATGTTAAAATAGGTGCACTTCTACATGGAAGATCAAATCTTGATGCAATAGCTGACTTATTACCAACCTTTGGGTATCAGCTACAAACAATGCACATTATTTCAAGATTGAATGCACTGAATATAATTGGTGCATTGTTTTGATGTGAAATACTAGTAATTTAGGATTTCTGGATTATAAAGATAGATAACCTGGATCTGATACAGCCCCAGTGCACACACAAAGACCACTGGACACCCGATCAGTAGTCCCAGAAGGTGAAATTATAACACACTTATGATATTCAAAGTCAGGTTTTCCTTATTGGCTTGGATTTGACAATGCTCAATTGAGAACCATATTGATCATTTCAGAGCAGTAAAATATTTAATAAGGAATTAAGTATGGGGATGGGGCAAGGGGACAGGGAGAGAGAAATATTAATGGGGTAGTTAGTCCTCCACAGGAACAGTTCCAAATAGATCTCAATGCAATACCATGAATGATGGCCAGAATTAACCTCCGTTTTCTCCCTCCCTAAACTTAGCCTTCAGGGTGAAGAAGAAATTGCAATATCTAATGGAAATAAGGATCACCTAAAAAGGTGGCAAGAGAAGGCACAAAATAGACCTTCATGGTCAGGTTTGTGTGCAGCTGCTAATTGTCAAGGATACTCGTAACATGATCCCAAAGTCTTTGCTAGTAATTTAGCATGTCCTGCAATGTTGTGAAAGTCACCTTCACAAGCCAGTCACACCTCCAATTTAGAAACAGGGAGATTAGTTTACAGCCAGGCAGATGGAATTCCTTTGTAGCAAATTTAACTGCAATTCATCCAGCATGGTAATCCAATCAAAAAGGTTAGAGGTCTTTTTAGCATGACATGGTATGACAAAAGCTATTTTTTCCTTCTTACAGTTAAGCACAAAAAAGGCAAGCCAGGTAATGAAAGGAGAAACAAGGACCAATAACCAGAAGCACTTTCAAGAACTATTTTTCTTTAATTTTTTTTTAAATAAGGGAATATTCTACTCATTCTCTCCTGGACCAAGTACTTATTATTAGAATAAGGAAGATGATCTGGTCTTATGGCTTTAGCACTACTGCACTGAAGTGGATGTTACAACATGCCCAAAGTGACAACAACAGCTCTCTCTCAGATTCTCCCCTTTTCTGCGAATAGGTGACTCTTGGCAGCACCTCCTTTCAAATATAGTGCTGAGATCAAGCCATCAATGGCAGTGGAAGGTAGCGGGTCATCTTTGAAGAATGCATTAACTAAGGAAGGCTGCTGAGAATATCTTAACATGTCAAAGATGTCTTTACATAACTTAATTAAAAAAAAAAATTATAGACAGCTGCATTCAATTTTGCCAAACTGAGGCAATTGGAAGGTTACAGGAAAATCTTAAAACTTTAGAAATTAAATTATAATCCAAAAAACAAAGAGTGTACTTAACAATGGTAATACAAAATATTGTCAGTGTTTGTAGTGAAGAGTGTTTGGCTTCAATATTATAGCTACCAGGCTGCAAAAGTAAATAATATCTAACTTATATCTTCTGCCATGAAAACTTGTTTATGAAAATGTTGAAAGCATTATCATTCGAAATCAGGTCATACAAGCATCTAACTAGCATAGAGTCTCTAGATGCAATTTTTAACCAATTAATTTTTAATTGGGCGTATTAATATATTATTGAAATGTCTTGCATATAATACAACTTTCTTGTGTCACAGATATTCCTGTAACACTTTCCCTCATATTTTGTTGGCAACATTAGTGTTATAACAAAGGATACTTCTAAATCACTGTAAGCATTGCCATAGGAGATCTGTCAACAAGAAACATTTGATCAATATGTTTTCCGGTCATACTGTTTGATTGCAATGTTGTGGTGAGCTTTTTAAAAATTCTTTCAAAGGATGTGGGCATCACTGGCATTTGTTGTCTACCCCCAATTGCCCTTGAGAAGTTATTACATCTATGCCAACCATGTGGTACCATGGGCAACCAGATCACTGGAAATATATTTTCAGTTGTTTTTTGTATGTTCTGAGTGTTCCCATTCACCCTTCAACTTCAGACATTTTACATACTGTTTATGCCGTGTTCCCTTTTAGGCAAACTCTTATGGCTCTAAGTTCTATCTCTGCTCCCTTCTACTGTGCCCCACCTTAAGTGCTTCAGTCCTGCTGCCTCCACTGCAGTAGTTATATGGGTTTACAGCCCTGCAAGGGATCCACACTCCATGTGTTTTCCAGCTCCATAGCCTACTCTTGTTACTCTCTCAATTCTCCATTGCAGACTCTACTCTCATTACTCTGCCTCGGTCAGTGCCCAAATCCTGTCATTCTCTGGGTCGACAGCCCACCCCACAGCTGTAGTCCTCAGCTTTGTACTACCATATGTCTGGCTACTGTCTGCCCTCCCTTCCATTTCCAACCTTACGACAAACACCTCAAGTCCTTCCAAAATAGAACTTCATACACTTATTCAACAGAGCATTTGTGCTAGCCCTTTAGCCCCTCCCACACTGCAGCAGCCCCATGTTTTGGCACTGGCCACGGCTATGGCTCCTGAACCAATGCAACAACAGAAAGGCTTTATGATGATTGATAGTCATAGTTTCCAGAATGCTCTCCTCTCTCCCAGTCCCGGGTCCATGTTCCCTCCCTATTCCTTTACTTCCAACCCAAGCCACATGTTCTCTCTCACTTATGCAATAAGCAGTTCCCAGGATGGTTTTAATACCTTGCTTCTCTCCACATGTACCTAATACCACCTCCAAAGTGCTAGAACCATCTTGCTGAACGCTCTTGCCTTTACAACAAAACTTTGAATGGCCCTGGTGCATCACATCGGAGGACACAAATGCATAAGATGTTGCAGAATAATTAGGAGATAAATAATCAATAATGTAGATTTTGAAGAGGCAACTAGAATGGAAAAGAGGGTATTCAAAATAATTCAAATATAAATTGTGTTAATCAATAAAACATGTTAAGAGGCATGCAGCATTTGAGATATCTGTAAACAGAGGGGAGGGGACTCTTTCATGGAGGGAGACAGGAATAGGAACAAAAGGAATTCAGGCAACTAGAGGAAGGAAGATGACAATGACAAAGTTGATGGAAACCAAAGCAAAACTGAGAGAAGAGGAAGAGAGAGAATAATGAAGAGTCAGGCATAAAGAAAAAGCAGTAGAAAATGGATCACAAATTCAGGGTCGGAGGGAGAATTTTTCTTAGGATTTGTCAGCGAGCATCATTTTTTTTTCTTTATTAGGCATGCAGGCGTTTTGCTGTCCATCCCTAATTGCCTTTGAACCGAATGGGTTGCTAGGCAGTTAAAAGTCTGGAATCACATGTAGGCCAGGTCAGATAAAGACCAGCTGGGTTTTATGACAATCGATTATAGCTTCATGGTCACCATTACTGAGGCTCGCTTTACATTCCAGATTTGTTAAGTGAATTTAAATTCCATCAGCTACCGTGGTTGGATTTGAACCTGGGCTGCTAGATCACTAGTCTAGTGACATTACCACTACACCACCATCTGCCCCTGTAACAATTCACCCATCATCATGGGAGATCAACAAGTTTAATGCAAAAGAAATGAAGATAACAAAGTATGATTATCACCATGGAACTGACCATAAGGTAACAGCTACAGAAAAAAAAAACACCATTTGTGGGGTATAGATTTCAGCTCAGGAGACTTCCTTGTGACAAAGGTGTAGCTGGTACACGAGAGCTTTGTGAGAAGTTACATTATTTAAATCATTTAGCCTTTAATGGTCAAATAAAAAAAAAGTGATCTTGTTCTGAGATTAATCATGTTTGTTTTCAAAAAAATAGGTTTGACATGTCACTGTCTGTGCATCATACGTTCATTCTGCTCGTTAAAAATCATTTGTACACTCACAGGAGCTTGATAAATAGGACACGCACTACTTTCTTTGGGTACTTTTAGTTTCGGGCAAGTCAACATGACATTACACCATCAAATATTCCAAGATCAATGTTTATTAGCAAGATGCCACTTCAGAAAAAGGTCAGAAAATACTATATGCAGTACTCATACATTACAGTGAGTTACAGCTACTTAAAATACAGATTAGGCTTTACATGCAACACCTCAGCAAACAGAGCAAAATACAGAAAGAAAAGCGTAAGAAAGCAGATTCAGGTAGAAGGTCTTTTGAAGCATTAAGCATCTTTATACAAGAGATTGCACTTCATTACAAAAAGCAATAAGATAAATTTGTTAGAAAGCAGTTGAATCTTGTTAAAGGCATAACCAATATTTATCACCGGATTTCAGGCATACATTCTTACACACCAGACCAGAAATTCTACATACGGGGAGTAAAGTGGGATTTTATGCTTACATCAGGTATGCTTTTATTTTGACTCAACTGTTTAAAATTAAGTCATCAGCGAAGCTGATTTGAAACAAAAAAAGTTTGACAGAATTTTTCATTAGACACAGAGAAGTTAGACATGAAACCAAGGAAAGTGATCAGAATGAATTTGAACCTTGCTTTCAGCACAGATATATTAATTTAACTCCTGTTAAGAATAGAGCAATTTAAACATTTCTTTCTTAATGGCTAGTACAGATTTTTTTTAAACCAAGTCTCACTGATTAGATAAGATTTTCGATTGGAATAAAAACAAATTACCATTTCGAATTCAATGGCCGATTGTCTTGGGATACTATTTTGGCACTAACATGCTATTCATATTGGTCTTAAAACAATTTCTAATGTAAAAATAAGGCAGACCACAGTAAATCCTTGCAATGAATATGAAAAATATCAGCCTAAATTTGCTACAACACACTACAAGTAATTGGTGTTTTTCACACTGAAAGCAAGTTGAAACTGAATCGCATAACAGGAAGCCAAGATTTAGATTGAAACAAATTCATTTCAGACATGGTCCATATTATATCTCTAAGTCATTTGTTTGAGAATACAAGACTTAATAGGTACAATACATTCAACGCCTCATAAAATTAGAGATGCCTCTGAAATGAGGATCAAATGTAAAATAATGTAAAGAAAGTCATCAATAAATGCAAGTGTCTTACTGTACTCATATTTACTTTTAGTCCCAAGAGACAGAGTTCAATTTGGGTCTTCCACACAGGTAAAATTTTGATTAACTTGCTTGCACCCTGTAACAATTTTTTGCCAAGTTTCCTATCTATTCGAATACGAGACTTGTTACATATTAGATGTTCATCCTTACTGTAAATACTAGTCCCAGTGATTGCTGGCAATTCTTTCTCTCTTACATTTGCTGCTGCTGTCACTGGGCATACTATCTCAGCCTGTTTTGAAACGATTCAGGGATCCTGCTTCAATCTAATCCACCAGGAAGGGAATTTTTACGTGGTGGGCCTTTTTAATTTTACACCTTAATCACAGTTGGTCAATCTTTAACATTTGAAGTGTAACTTTTAAATAAAATCAGCAGTAATCAGATCAAAATCAAATGCTGTCGTTTCAACTCAGTCACACATTTGGTTGCATAAGCAAGGCTCTTAAACGTTTACATATAATCAATCCACAATCATGCAACTGAATGTCACACTAATAATCATAGTCGAGGTGGTGTTTAAACTGAATTACGTGCAGTAATGGGCATTGGGTATTATCAGGTTCACTTTCAATGTTTTCTTAATGGACTGAAGTAAATATGTTGTCATATATCAAGTAGTGCGTGTTCTATTTTTATTATTTTTAAAAGTATAAACAATGGACTGTAAAGGGTCCATTTCTTCTCAGGAATGTTTTGATTTTAAGGCTCATGATTGCTTTGCATTATCTCAAGAAACAGACTCAGTTATTCAAGACAGCATAAAACAACACAAGTCAGATTATTATAATACAGTTGTTAGATCATTCTGGTACAGGAACATTTTTCTAAAAGCAGTACTTTTACAAAACTGCTATCCCTGCGTCTAATCGCCGTTTGATTATAAACCTTATACTCCTCCAATTCAAAGTTTGTTTAAATAAAAGCCCTTAGTATATTCTGGTAGCTTCACAATTCTGAAGTGGCAGCAGAGGGAATAGTAGAAATATTCTTCACTTAAGCAATTAAACACCTAAGCATACAGTGTCTGATTTCTTTTCCATTGTTAATACAATGGTGTGAACAAAACCCTTTGCTTGGAGTTATTTTACCAGATGCCAGCATAGCTAATACACAACCACTGGTTCCCTGATTCAGCTGATGACACTTCGAATGTGACCTGCTATCAGTATTTCCTTTAGCTGAATTTTTAAAGTGTTACTTGTTAGAACCAAGTGATCTTCATGAATATTATATTTTACAATGTATGTCATTTTTTATGTTGCTGTTCATAGTAGATTAGAGATGATATTTTACATGGATGGGGCTAAGATAACATCGGCAATGTATTATTCTGCTGCTCAAGCACAAATGTGTATAACTTAAAGAGTCTCTTTAAGGCCACAAGGGGCAATTCCTGCATCTTTCAGGGTCAATTAGAGAAAGATGTATGGGTCAATTAGCAATCAGACCAAATCGCTTTTTAATTTTTTAATATAAAGACATGACATCAAATCAATTTGAACTGCTTTCTGTTGATGGGAGGTGTCTCTACAAATGAATGACATTCTTCCTTTTTTAAAAAAAAGTAAATAGCAGAAATTTGCTTTGAGTGTCAATGTGATGCCTAAAATATGATGGAGACATCACCAAACTTCCAGGCATTTTTATTTTGAAACAAGCTAAAGATTGTTAGATTCAATTTTTTTTAATTCATTTATGGGGTGTGGGCTTTGCTGGCTGGGCCAGCATTTATTGCCCATTTTGAACAAATCACCACATAGCACACATTCTTGATGTAAAGTGATCATACAACAGATTGATCGTTGGCTTACTAGTTGTCCAAAAATCTTAACTTTGATGGATAAACACATGTTACTGATTATTTTTCAGATAAGTCAATGGCATCCAAAGACTAGGCTGCTGCAACATTAGGTTACAGCTTCTTTAACATCAAGGAATTCATAATTCAGGCTTTTAAGAAATTTTGCTCTACATCAAGTAGAATAACGTTGCAAGGATTTGAAGAAACAAATAGCCATTACACCAAGGAAGATGCAATACATTCAACTCCTGATAATTCAAAATCATTTTTGTCATAAAAATTGAACTATTCAGTAATTTGAATTAAGCAATATAAATAACAAGACTAAAATGGAAATTTATGCTAAAAATGTAGGTATCAAATAATTTAATTAAATCAATTTTAAATTCAGTAGATTATACGACCATAATCTCAATCTACAAGTGTCGCTATTTCTATGTTGTTGAGTTATTCTTCAATAATATTTACAAGTTAATTCTTACTATATCATGCTTGCAGCTACATTCAAGGTTTTAAACTTAGCAGAATTATACAAACTTGTAATGCTGACAGACATGATCCAACTGAGCAATATTTGAAGGCCTAAATATCTGAAACTATGCAAGTCACATGGGGGCACAACAGCAGAAATTTGGTCAGGCTGAATAATCCTGTTTACAATCTATAATTCTCTCAATTTCCTTTGAAGACCTTATCAGCCAAGATAACCAAAGCAGATCTTATAGAGTGCTCCTTTAACATCCATCTCTCTCTCTCTATGCTCAGGCATTTAAAGAGGCAATTCAGCAAGGAGAAAATTAACACCATCTGTTTTCACACATTCCCCACCCCCCCCCCCCGATAAAATAGTCCAATTTATTCAGAATCTCTCATTAAAGTGACTTAGAATGAAAAGGACAAATTCATTACATGCAAGACTAGCTGAATAAATCACATTTAAATATTTAACACTTGCAATCTAGGAATCAGATTCTGTGCATTCTTTTTCAGTTGATATTGATAATTACAATTCATTCTGACAATGATGCTGCTAAAATAGTTCTCAAACAGCGGCTGCTGATGAGGAGCACGTGCCTGAGAATGTTATGGTTTAAAGTACCTTAATTGTGTGAAAATGAACACTGCTCCAAATAGACTGGGGTCAGAACACTAATGCTGGATTATTTTAGAGACGTAACTGTAAAACTGTAAACAAAATAACACTGCTGCCTCCAGAGGGTCCATGATCCAAATAAAGAGGTGGTTGATGGTGGGCTCTGGAGGCCTTTTTGCCCCCTAGAGAGCAATAAAAATTAACAAGTACATACATGGGCATCTTTCGGATTGCCTGTAGGCTGAGCAAGTTGCCTGCCAACATCATTTTTTTGCTCAATGATCGAAGTTAAAATTCCCTAGCCAATGAAGGAGGGTCAATGGCTGTATGAACATTCACCAGCCAATGGGGAAGGTATATTGGAAACAATATAAACATTACGCATATCAATCATGTACAAGCACAGTCATATTGGATTCTGTAGAAAGCATCTGCAATATAAATAAGCCTCGTAGTCAATAGTGAAAGAATATAGGAAAAAAAGTGACTTTCCCTGACTGGCAGTGGCCACACTGAATCACAGGCTAGATTATCTGCCCATTGTCTATGAATGAGTGAAAATGCTAGTCCAACATTTTGTATGAAAGAGGCCTACAAAGTAGAAGCATTTGTATGGGTGTATAGCTACTCCAATCACCCACTATGGTCATCATAATATTGCTCTGTAAGTAATGGCCAATGATGTCAAAGATTTTCTGGTGCATTTCTACGAAAACATAGCCGCAGCAAACTGATTCTCATTAGCTGACTGAAAATCAATTATAGAAAGAACACAAAGCAAAGCAAAGTACTGGCTACTTATTCAGCTAACTTAGTTTGTTCCTAGAAAAACTCAGCAGGTCTGGCAGCATCGGCGGAGAAGAAAAGAGTTGACGTTTCGAGTCCTCATGACCCTTCGACAGAACTGAGTTCTGTCGAAGGGTCATGAGGACACGAAACGTCAACTCTTTTCTTCTCCGCCGATGCTGCCAGACCTGCTGAGTTTTTCCAGGTAATTCTGTTTTTGTTTTGGATTTCCAGCATCCGCAGTTTTTTTGTTTTTATTAGTTTGTTCCTATGCTACCTGACATTGCCCCTTCCTTCTTCAAACATGCCACAATCACTACTCCTGCTTAAAAAGCCGAGCCTCAGTTCCACCAACAATTTGTATAGCACTTTAACTTTTAAAAAAGTGCCTCAAAATGCAAATAGCCCAAGAATCGGATTCCAAGTCCTGGGTAGGATTAGGAAGGGTGACAAAAACTTAGTTTTAAAAAATGGATTTTCAGCAGGTTTTTAAAAAGTAGTGAGAAGTCTCGGGAGTGAATTCCAGTAAGCAGCGCTGACATGACTGCCACCAATGGAGGGGGGAGGCGGGGGGTGGGGGGCGCAATACACAAGGGACAGAACAGAAGTGTGCAGGAGGAACGTGACATAAATAGGATGATAGTGAGGATTTTGGCTGGAAGAGCAAGGAACCAATACAGGTTAAGGACAGAGATAAAAACAAAAAAACTGCGGATGCTGGAAATCCAAAACAAAAAGTAAAAAATACCTGGAAAAACTCAAGAAGAGCACAGTTGACGTTTCTAGACCTCATGACCCTGCTGAAGGGTCATGAGGACTCGAAACGTCAACTGTACTCTTCTCCACCGATGCTGCTAGACCGGCTGAGTTTTTCCAGATATTTTTTATTTTTTTGTTCAGGTTAAGGACAGGAATGATGGGCGAGCAGGCTGTGTGACCCATTTCCTTTATTGGTTGCAGCACCTCCTGCATAAACAACTTTGGGATGTTCCATACATGCCTCTGCCTATTCCACAGTTATATATTGGGCCAAATCATCCGAGAAATGGCATTCACTGGTGGACTGCTGCTCTGCTTCTATTTCCTTACCTTATGCCGGAGCTCCTCATTTCTCATCCGGACTTCTGAAACGTACAGAACTCCGGATTTCAGGGCTCTTCCTCGTAGTATAGCATTGCTGGGTAACGCCAAGTCACATCCCCTTTTTATGGGACTAGCTGACATATTCAAGTAAATTTTAAGGTCCCAAAGCCACATTGAGAAGCTACAGAGAGAAGGTAAGTGCGTAAGCTATGCGGGTGAGGAGGTGGGGGAGCAGGTGCGCGGGCGAGGGAGTGGGGTGGCAGGTGCGCGGGCGAGGGGGCGGGGTGGCAGGTGCGCAGGCGAGGGGGCAAGGCGGCAGGTGCGCGGGCGAGGGGGCAAGGCGGCGGGTGCGCGGGCGAGGGGGCAGGTGTGCGGGCGAGGGGGCGGGTGTGCGGGCGAGGCGGCAGGTGCGCGGGCGAGGGGGCGGGGCAGCAGGTGCGCGGGCGAGGGGGCGGGGCAGCAGGTGCGCGGGCGAGGGGGCGGGGCAGCAGGTGCGCGGGCGAGGGGGCGGGGCAGCAGGTGCGCGGGCGAGGGGGCGGGGCAGCAGGTGCGCGGGCGAGGGGGCGGGGCAGCAGGTGCGCGGGCGAGGGGGCGGGGCAGCAGGTGCGCGGGCGAGGGGGCGGGGCGGCAGGTGCGCGGGCGAGGGGGCGAGGGGGCGGGGCGGCAGGTGCGCGGGCGAGGGGGCGGGGCGGCAGGTGCGCAGGCGAGGGGGGCGGGGCGGCAGGTGCGCAGGCGAGGGGGGCGGGGGGGGCAGGTATGTGGATGGAGGCTAAGGCGGCAGATACACGGGTGGAGTGGCAGGGCAGCAGGAAGTGGGTGAGGGATTAGGGCAGCAGTTGGTGAGGGGATTGGGGTCAGGAGGGTAATTGGAGGGGGTGGTCAGGATGGTAGTCGGGGAATGATCAGGAGGGTAACTGGGGGAGGGTGTCAGGGAGATGGTTGTGGGATGGGGTGTCAAGAGGGCAATCGGTCGAATGTCAGAAGGACAATCAGGACGTTATCCGGGGTAACTAATCTGATAAGTGGGTTGAAACCATCTGAAGTCTCCTTTTCTAGCTCAGAGTTTTCTATGGTTCCAGACACAGGGGAATTGCCTGTCCAAACTCCAAACCTCCCAGCCAATTTCCGCACAGCCTCGGAGGGGCTTCCCAGCGCATCTTTGGAAGTTCTGGGCCATTATTTGTTGACGAATTATTTGCAAATACAGCTTTTGTAGGTCAACTTTACTGGTCTGTTATCATCCCAGACCTGTGATTGCAAATATGCTGGCTGTCCATCATAAAGTCAAAGATGAGCCAGTACCTTTTAAAGCCCAACATGTACTTGACTGTCGACAGAAAATGTATCTCCTTCCCAGCTTCTCGCCCTTTTTCTGCCTTCTGATGTGGAACCCCAATGTTGGCCTTGACCATGAAACTGAGCTTAAAGATCACACCCAGTCCATTATATGACTTGCTGAGAAACCTATACTTACATTAAGAGGTTGGGAACTCTGATTCCTGACAAAACTTGGGTCCCCCCCGCATGCGCCGGCCGGGAACTGGCCACACATGCAGAGTTCAGTTATTTTATGCTCTTCAGCCAAGGACCGGCCCTGCGTGCCTGCGCAGAAGAGAAAAAGAAGGTTGTGAAAAACGCAGGTCAAATGACCTGATATGTGATGATCTGGTAGGTGTCCCAGGGAGCAGGACCAAGGAGGGGGAGAGGGAGAGGTCCCAAACGGAAGTAGCAGATAAGGAACAATGACAGAGGATATGATTAGGTTCCGCTAAGTTAAAAGAAAGTAGAGAAATAGGCTCCAAATTAAAGAAAGAGCTGCAGGGGGAGCAGGCTTTAAGTGAAGTGGGCACAAGAGAAGCCCTGAAGATCTGAGAAGGCAGCCGATGATTGGTGACTCTGGGCTGCAGGCTACTGGGGAAAAGGTACCCCTTTGGAGCAATGGCGTTCTACTTGGCACGGCTAAAGATCTGATATCGTGCTTGGAAGGCGAAGCTCGAGTGCACTCCAGGGGAAAGGAATCTCAGGAGGCGAGATTGAAACCCTGCAAGGTGGGCTGTTGTTGAAGCGGGAGCGGCTTTTGGAGAGAATTCCAAGGCTAGATCTTCAAATGTAGAGATTTGAAAACCTCGTGAGAAAGATGAAGCTTCAGTGACATTGGTTGGCTCGCAATGTGTCAAATGTTTGGGCAGGTGAAATCCATGGAATCTGTTTTGGTCACATCTGTCAACTATTGTGCGATGTAGTGTGTCTGACCACAATTCACCTGTTAATTCATGTGTACCTCATACTTACCTGAATATTAGAATATAAGATAGATATTGTAAATTGTTTTATCTTTCTGAATTTGTATTGTTAAATTTATTTTTATCTGTTCTAAACCCATGGAATCTTGTGGCTTTATTCATTTAGTAAGCGCCTTGAATCTCAAACTTTATCTATTTAAACAAAGCAGATCTCCCCCCATTACCTGGGGTCTGGCCAAGCATCATATCAGGCTGCCTGCTTCCGCTGTCAGAACACATCTGTCTAAATTGTACTTCATCCACCAAACATGTTATTTAAATCAAAACCCTTACTAAATGTCATCAACACACTCTGGCTTGGTTTCTCAGTTCTGGTCTTCCAAGTTCTACAGGCTATACAAATTTCATATTGTCAAAAGCTCGAATATTCATGTCTTACCTTACATCCTTGTCAACCAACCTCCCAATCCAACTTCAAAATCCTAAGTTTTAAGTTTTTTTCACATTACAGAAGCTACTTAGAGTAATCCACCACCATCAACGTTTACTCCTTTTCCTGTGAATAATAGAAGATAGAAGAAACTATCCCCTGGTTTGTGCAATATAGATATACCAACCACTTTAGTTTCATGTTAGTTAAATTGAGGTCATATGTCCCTCAATGCAGCAAGGACACTCTAGCCTACATGTTTTAAACGCAATGGCTGGAATTTTCCATCCCCATTGGCATTGGGCATCATAGTGGGCGTGACTGGACAATATAACAGGAAGGCCAAAAATTGGTTTCACCAATGTCGTGAACTCAGTTTGCGATCGTCTACTCCGCCCATCAACGGCAGGACCCGTTTCCCGCCACTGGAAACGTCTTTTTAATACGTCTGCATATTATTATAAGCCCTACTTGGTGGAATCGCTCCCCAATGCTGGATCATCCAGGCACATCGGCCTGATTGCATGCCGACGTGTTTCACAACAGTATTTAAAAGGCATGCACCTGGTGAGCTGAACATCAAGGGGAATTCAGAGGTGAGAGAACACATCCTACAGATCTGCGCACGGTTCCTATGGAGTGTCCACAACTCCTACATTCTCAGTAGGTCTCAGATCCTTGACGTCTTCCAGGGTCCAGAGGGGCTGCAGGGTTGGCTCCTCGGGAACAAGGGCTACCCACAGAGGATGTGACTGATGATACCCGTGCAATGGCCTCAGACTGCAGCAGAGAGAAGGTACAACGAGGCCAATGCCTCGCCTCGCACTTCGGTGCAGCAAACCATCGGAATGTTGAAAATAAGACTCTGGTGCCTGGGCCAGTCTGGTGGTGCCCTGCAATATAGTCCATAGAGGGTGTCATGCATCATCAGCGCCTGCTGTGCCCTTCACAACCTGGCACTGTAACAGAGAGAGAAGCTGGCTGAGGAGGAGTTGGAGGAGCTGCACGTCTCCTCTGATGAGGACAATGTCGACAAGGGATGAGGGTGAGCAGATCCTCGAAGGTGAGGATGACAGCAATGAGGCAGGCACCCTTGTGAGGCCCTCATAGCTGCTAGATTCGTGGAGGATGATGACGACATGCAGTGAGGAGACACTGTAAACATTTGACTCCTGTCTGGCTGATGGCAGCGCACATACCCTGTGTAATAAGCTCCTCTCATGGAGATGCAGTGGATGCCTATAGCCCTTACATTCCAGGAGGATGATGATGACTTGCAATGGGAACATGCCATAGATCCTCACATAGCTTACGTGAATGTCTGACTCCTGTCTGGCTAATGGCACCTCGCTTGCACTCTGTGAACTGGGTCGTATATTGAAGATGCAGCGGGGGACTTTGACTTCCCCTGATCCTATGGCATCTTTCGTGATCTGAGCTCTTTAGGGCCACATTGTCACCGGACACAGGTACTAATGAGATGGGGGCCACTGCACCCAAGAGGATGATGGAACTCTGTACCACTGGCCCAAGACATTCTGGCAGCAGTGATAAATGCCATCGAGGTGTGGGCATGACTGATGTGTCCAGTGACTGTGAAGGTGCATCATCAGTGTGCTGGGAAGGTTGCACAAAGCACAGGAAAGAGGCCCTGGACTCTGCCTTTTATCTTGTGCAAGGACCAAGGTTTTACATCTGAGTGACATGAACACTGCTCATGAGAACAAGGAGCCGTAGGCAGGGAGGCATTCTTGGGAGTTTATTTACAATAGTGAACATTATGTTCAAATGATTAACACCTATGCCCAGGCTGTGTTACATTTTCTTAACCTTCCTAGCCCCGCCACTACGTTTTGGTGCTCCCCAACATCCACAGCAGAGGTGGAGGCAGCCTGCTGACTGCTACGCCCTGTCTGTGATGACCTTGTCAGGTGTCCTCTAGAGGAACGTACCCTGGAGAGCCCCAGTCTGTTTTTCGGGGTCCTGGTGTGTGGTAGTGGCACCCTCCTCAGCCTGTGGTGCTAGAGTTGCTGAGGTTACAGGAATAGGGGATTTGGATGGGCCAGACACTCCCGGAGTCATCTGGGTGGATGGCCCCAAGGTGTGCACCTGATGATCCTCCTCCCTATGGGTGCCTGAGGTCCCCCAGCTGACTCCTTGAGGAGTAGCTGGAGTGAGATCAAGCTGGAGGCCAACTATGGCATCAGCGATGGAGTTCAGTCCGCACAGCCATGCAGGACTGATATCCTGGACCAAGGTCTCATGAAAATTGCCATCCTATTCCTGTTGACCTCAGTGTGTTCGCATGCTGGTGCTATCACCTCAGACTAAAGAGGGACGGAATCCCCCATTATGCCTTGCAATCTGAGGGGTGCAGCGGCCATCCCTTCTTGATGTTCTCGAGCTTACCTTTGCAGCTCCAGCAACCGAGGTATGACTGAGTCCAGAGGCTCCTCATCTGACTCGGACTCAGCGGATTTCTGGTCTCCAGCAGTCCTCCGAATGCCAGAAACCTGGGAAGTCCTGTTGCCACCTACTGTGGATCAGACAGTGTGATGTGCTCACTAGATTGTGACCAGAAGGCTACTCTATACTAGGTCCCACCGAGTTGTCTCTCTCTGCGCTGGTGGAAGGTGCGGGTGAGCACTGTGACAGGTCTTCAACGAGGGTGTCAGCTGATTCTTCTTCTGAGGTTTTTCTCAGGCTTGAATCGAGGACCTGGATCATGGACCCCCTCAGCTGCTTCCCAGATGTGCCTGCGACAGCAAGCAGAGATAATTAATGCATGGCAGGCAACTGCAGAACAGGGGAAGTGATTCACAGCATGGTTGTCTGATGGACGTTGCACTGCCGGGTCCTCACTCGGCTGAGCACCGCTGAATTCACTGTCAGCACAGGAATACCCTGATCATCGCCGGCTAGCTGGATGACTCTATTTTCCAAGTCCATGAGGACTTCAGCGTTCCTGCACCAGTCTGCAACCTCTCCCTTTTGTTGTGTGCCAGCTTGTCCTGCATGAAGACAAATGGAGAGAGAGTGAGCAGGACACCTGCCAGGCCAGATGAGAAGGATCACTGGCATGTGTAGCTGCTGAATGGTGCCATGGACAGGATCCACAGGGCAGATGAAGGTGTGTGTGAGAGAGAGTGAATTGGTAGTGAGGGAGATCCCTGAGGATGTGTGATGGGTTTGTGAGCGTGAGTTGAGAGGGATGAGAAGAGTGACTTACCCTGGCAGAATGGAGGAGATCATTCATCCACTTTCGGCACAGGGTGGCTGTCCTCTTTTGCAGGGCGTTGACACTGACCACCACTCCCACCACCTCTCATGCAGGATTGACGACCTTACTTGCTGGCCTTCACACAGAGCAGGGGGTAGGGAACATCATGGCAGGCCTCCATTGCATCCAGTACGTGCGCAAGGAAGGCGGCGCTAAATCTGGGGGCAGCCTGTTTCTTCCCTTTGGCAGCCATCAGTTCCCATCCCTTGAAGAGTGCTAGCCCTCTGCAGGGTCGGCCTTTAAATATGGTGCCCGGTTTACTGAGGGCCTGAGGTGATGGCTGGCCGGGCGAATCAGAGGATGTCCTGCCAGATACCTGGCATGTTTCCTGGGAGTGTATAATGAATGAGGCAGGAATGGGGCGATACGGCGTGAAAACCTGCCATTGCAGCTGACAGGTAAAATGTCCTTTTCCTGCCCGCAACTGCACTTACTGCAAATCTGGGACGATTCCACCCAATGTTTTGGAAAATGCTCTGCAGTAATGGAGAGAAAAGCTTGCCAATGCAAATGGCGGGATAATACTGATAAGTGAGACATTTGTTTAGAAGGCACACATCACACTTGTAAGATATCATGTTTTCTGTGGCAACATATACAGGCAAATATATCTGGCAGCTATCAATTACTCTATTGGAAGTAAAAAACATACCCTATAATCTTTGTGGAGGTTAGTCCTGTTAAAGAAAGGGGGTTAAGAATACTGTAACAGGTATGTGTTTCTAATCAAACTCTTTTTTTCTATAAAATTCAACTTGGCTCAAGAAGATCAGAGTGTGCTGGAAACATAGACAATGCATTAACATGGGAACAACAAATAGACATGTGTTCCATACAAAGAACCAAGATAACAGAGGAAAACAGAGGACATTACACATTTGAAGATTTAAACACTCAGCTTTGTTTTGTTCGAGATACTCTTGATGCTCAGCTGAAAAACTAGGATGAACAGAAACACAGGCGCCTGCACACACACTATTCACAATGAATAATTTGTTTGGATCCACAGTGTAGCACATGCGTTGTTAGGACAAACTACAGTTACCAATAACTAACAAACAGCTGCAAATTAGTTTAATTTTTACTTGAGCAACCTAGGTGAGGCATGAAAGTCTACAATGTGGAACATCAACACTGAAAAGAGATGGTTAAATTACCTAATTTTTTCTACAGATTCTACAGAACATTGTTTTCCACTATCTTCATAGGAAGAATGCCTATGAAGGGAGTGTGGAGACTTCATTTAAAAAAACAGCAGAGAGAGTTTGGAGACTTCATTTTGAAAAACAAGCAGGGAGTGTGGAGACTTCATTTAAAAAATGAGCGGGGAAAGGGTGGAGACTTCATTTTAAAAACAGAGCGGGGAGAGTGTGGAGACTTCATTTAAAAAAAAGAGTGGGGAGAGTGTGGAGACTGCCGCTGTAATTGTCCAACAGTTACAAGGTTCTTGCAAGCTGTGTGGACGAAAGCAGGGACTGCAGGGAGGATGAGCAAATCGACCACAGCACTGTGGTACAGGGAGCCATTCAAGTGGCGGGAGGAAATGGGAACATAGAAGTGGGTAGGGGACAGTGTAATTAGGGGGATAGATGATGTTCTCTGCAGCCATGAGCATGAGTCCTGAAGGCTGTGTTGCCTGCCCGGTGCCAGGGTTAAGGACATCTCCTCAGGGCTGAAGAGGAACTTGGAGTGGGAGGGGAGAGATCCCATTCTTGTCATCTATGTTGGTACCAATGACATTGATAGGACTAGAAAGGAGGTTCTGCTGAAAGAATTTGAACAGTTAGGAGCTAAATTAAAAAACAGAACCTCCAAGGTAATAATCTCGGGATTACTACCTGAGCCACGGGCAAACTGGCATACGGTAAATAAAGTCAAGGAGTTAAATCCTTGGCTCAAAGATTGATGTGGGAGGATTAGGTTTCAGTTCACAGGGCACTGGCACCAGTACTGGGGTAGAAGGGCATTGTTCCAGTGGGACAGTCTTCACTTGAACCATGCTGGAACCAGTGTCCTGATGAATTGAATAACTAGGGCTGCAGAGAGGGCTTTAAACTAAATAGAGGGGGGAGGGTTCTGGAGAGGGGGTATGTAGGCTCACAAAGCAAAAGGCATTTGCAGGGCAGATTTTTGGTAATGATACGCAGAATGTGACAGGAACGGACAGAGTGTACAAACATAAAAAAAAGCAGCAAATAGGATCAAAGGGGGAAAAATGGTAAAAAGGCAAAACTAATGGCTCTTTACTTAAATGCACGTAGTATTTAGAACAAAATAAATAAATTAACGGCACAAATAGAGGTTAATGGGTGTGATCTTATAGCCACTACGGAGACATGGTTACAAGGAGATCAAAGCTGGGAACTAAATATTCAGGGGTACATGACTTTTCAAAAGGACAGGCAGGAAGGAAAGGGTGGTGGGGTAGCTTTGTTAGTACGACATAGAATAAGCATGATAGCAAGAAATGATCTTGGATTGGAAGATGTAGAATCCATATGGGTGGGGGTAAGAAATAACAAGGGGAATAAGACACTGGTGGGAGTAGTCTATAGGCCCCCTAACAGTAGCTATACTGTATAACAGAGAATAAAACAGAAGATAATGAGGGCATGTCAAAAAGGCAATACATTAATCATGAATGACTTTAATCTTCATGTAGATTAGCAAAATCAAATTGGCAGAGGTAGCCATGAGCAAGAATCCATAGAGTGTATTTAGGACAGTTTCCTAGAACAATGAACAATGACAGACATTTAAGGAAATAGTTCATGACTCACAACAAAGATAATATCCCAGTGAGGAAGAAGGATTGTAGGATGGGAATAAACTAACCATGGTTAACCAAGGAAGTTAAGGATAGTATCAAACTGATAGAAAAAAACATACAATGTGGCAAAGATTAGTGGTAAGCCAGAGGATTGGGAAAGTTTTAAAAACCAACAAAAGATGACCAAAAAAGTAATAAAGAGGGAGAAAATAAAATTTGAGGGTAAACTAGCAAGTAATACAAAAACAGACAGTAAGAGCTTCTTTAAATATGTAAAAACGAAGTGAGAGGCCATAGTGAACATAGGCCCCTTAGAGAATGAGGCTGGAGTAACAATAATGGGGAACCAGGAAATAGCAGAGGAGTTGAATAGATACTTTGCATCAGTCTTCACGGTAGAAGACACTAATAGCATTCCAAAAATACTAAATAATCAAGGGGCAAAAGGGTGGGGGGGGCAATAAATACAATAACTATCACTAGATAAAGAGTACTAGGGAAACTAAATGGGGCTAAAGGCCAATAAGTCTCCTGGGCCTGATGGGTTGCATCCTAGGATATTAAAGGAAGTAGCTACAGAGATAGTGGATGCACTGGTAGTAATCTTTGAAGAATCCATAGATTCCTGAAAAGTTCCAGAGGATTGGTAAACTGACAATGTACCAACCTTACTCAAAAAGGGAGGGAGACAAAAAACAGGCAACTATAGGCCAATTAGTTTAACATCCATTATTGAAAAAATGTTAAGAGTCTGTTATAAAGGGTGTAATAGCAAAGCATTTAGAAATGCATAATCTAATCAAGCAGAGTCAGCGTGGCTTCATGAAGGGGAAATGATGCCTGACAAATTTATTAAAATTCTTTGAGGCAACAAGCAGGATAGATAAAGGGGAACCAGTGGATGTAATATATTTGGATTTCCAAAAGGCGTTCGATTAGGTACTGCACATAAGGCTACTTAATAAGATAACAGACCATGGTGCTGGGGGTAGTATATTAGCATGGATAGAGGATTGGCTAACTAATAGGGGAGAGAGAGTTGGAATAAGGGGGACATTTTCAATACGGCAACCTGTAACTAGGGGAGTACCACAGGGATTAGTGCTGGGCCCACAATTATTTACAATATATATTAATGACTTGGATGAGGGAAGTGAATGTACTATTGCCAGGTTTGCGGATGACACAAAAATATGTGGGAAGGCAAGTGGCGAGGATGACACAAAGAGTCCGCAGAGGGATATAGCCAGGTTAAGTAAGTGGGTAAAAACTTAGCAGATGGAATATAATGTGGGAAAACATTAAGTTATGCACTTTGGTACGAAGAATAAAAAAGCTGAATATTATTTAAATGGAGAAAGACTGCAGAAAGCTGCGGCACAGAGGGGTTTGGGGGTCCTTGAGCATGAATCCCAAAAAGCTAACATACAAGTTTATTGGGTAATAGGGGAGGTGAATGGAATGTTGGCCTTTATTTCGAAGGGAATGGAATATAAAAATAGGGAAGTCTTGCTAAAACTATACAAGGCTCAAGTTAGACCACACCTAGAATACTACGAACAGTTTTGGTCCCCTTATCTAAGGAAAGATATACTGGCATTGGAGGCAGTCCAGAGAAGGTTCACTAGGTTAATCTCGGGTATGGAGGGGTTTTCTTATGAGGAGAGGTTGAGTAGGCTGGGCCTGTACTTATTGGAGTTTAGAAAAATGAGAGGCCACCTTACTGAAACATATAAGATTCTTAAGGAGCTTGACAGCGTAGATGCTGAGAGGTTATTTCCCCTTGTGGGAGGGTCTAGGGCCAGAGGACATAATCTCAGAGTAAGGGGTCACCCATTTAAGACAGAGATTAGGAGGAATTTCTTCTCTGAGGGTAGTGAATCTGTGGAATTCTTTACCGCAGAGGGCTGTAGAGGCTGGGTCGTTAGGAATATTCAAGGCTGAGATAGGCAGATTTTTAATCAATAAGGGATCATGGGTTGTGGGGAAAAGGCTGGAAATTGGAGTTGAGGATTATCAGATGATCTCACTGAATGGTGGAGCAGTCTCAATGGGCTGAATGGCCTACTTCTGCTCCTACATCTTATGGCTGGGACAGAGATCACATCATACGAAAGGTCTTATAATAGAAATCAGGGTCAACCTCTCCTCATAAGAAAACCCCTCCATACCCGAGATTAACCTAGTGAACCTTCTCTGGACTGCCTCCAATGCCAGTATATCTTTCCTTAGATAAGGGGACCAAAACTGTTCGTAGTATTCTAGGTGTGGTCTAACTCGAGCCTTGTATAGATTTGTATAGAAATCACGGAGTATTGTCAGTTGTTTAAATGGGTCAGAGAAGAATTTTCCAGGTTCTTCCCCTATTGGCCTGTGTTTCTTTCTGGCTTTTCACTTCTTCCAGGAGACTTCAAGCCTCCAGGCAGGTGAGGAGTGTCTGTTTTGAGGTAAAGTCCACATCACTGCTAGATGGGACAAGCTAAATGGACCAATGGATCTTAACCTGCTTGTTAATTTTCTAGGTTCGTACAACAAGTGGACAAACAGATCAACATTTACAGTGAACTTGAAGCTATTTCATAACACTCAACATTAAAAATATGGAAGTAAATCACAGATTTCTATTAGCTAGCTCAATTCACTTTTCTGCCTAGTCATTCTCTGAAATTTATCAGTACTAAACTTAAGCAGGAATCTCATACCCTCTTTGTCTGTCTTTCTGCTGACTCCTTGTCATTTTCCAGTTGGACAGGGAGCCAAAGGCTTGACTGCTGGCCCTCCTACAATTGTGCCCAGAGTTTGGCCAATTGAGCTGCCAATCAAAACTCCCCACCTTCCTTCCAAATATGTACTCCCAGCAGCTAACTTTCGCTAAATTCAAGTGAATGAGATCATCCCAATCTACTATACATGAATATTTATTGAAATGTCTTAACAAACCTTCACATTTTCAAGCTGATGTGGCATATGGGAAGCAACTTTCCGGAGAAATGTTTCATCTGAATCTAATCCACATTCTCAAAGTTGTGTGTTGTGCATTTAATCTCTTGTATCTGAATTTATCTCAAACCCATCATCCAAATATGAACTGATTCAAGATACCTCCTAAATAGTCAAAAATCCCCAACATGACATTGTCTTTTTGTATTCAGATTGACCCAAAAAGCTTGCTGTTGCATTGGACAGGCAACCTATAATATTTTAACAAGCTATAATGCTCCAAAATTCCATGGAGATAAATGGAAACTTCCTTACACCCAACTGAAAGCAGTTTTGCTTATTATCCGTAACTATATCATTCCAAACATCAAAGACTACATATAATCAAAGGTTGAAGATTTAACAGAAATATATGAGAAACTCAGTTTGCTGATATTTGAAATTACCAGGTTATACCTCAGAACTTTTTAACCATTTTCAGGGTGTGAGCATCATTGGTAATATTTATTGTTCATCGCTAGTTACCCTGGTTTGATATGACTTGCTGTGCCAATTCAGAGAACAGTTAAGAGTCAAAACATCTTAATGTTGAACTGGAGACACACATAAGCCAGAGTGGGTAAGGTCAGCAGTGTTTCTTTCTTTAAGGGTTATAAAAAACACATTCTTACAGGTATAATCCAAATAATCCCACCTCCTACTGTCCTTCATCACTGTACCAAACTTGTGATTTAATTCAGTGAAGAATTTAAGCAGATTTTTTTGTCTATTGCTGCCTATCCTTATATTAATGACAACTCAAAATGAAACCATTACACTGCTGGGGTTGGAACACAATTTCAGTAAAAGTAGTTTCCAATAACAGTCTTCAGTGTATAATATGTTGTCCTATTTTGTTAAACAAAACTGCTTATGCTACTATTTTTTTCTGTTTCTGGGATGTGGCAAGGGCCAGCATTTATTGCCCATCCTATTTTCCCTTAAGAAGATGGTAGCGAGCAACCTTCTTGAACTGCTGCGGTTTGTGTGGTGTAGGTACACCAACAGAGTTGTTCATTCAAATACTTGGAACTCCTTTCCCAACAGCACCGTGGATGTATCTATACCAGGTGGACTGCAGCAATACAAGAAGGTTGCTCACCCTCATCTTCTCAAGGGCAACTAGGGATGGGAAACAAATGTTGGTCTTGTTCACATCCTGTGAAAGAATAAAAAAAAAGTTCCAGGATTTTGACCCAGCTAAGATGAAGGAACAATGATATGTTTCCAAATCAGGGTTTGGTGGGGAACTTGCAAGCGTATAGTGTTCCCAAGAGTCTACTGCATTTGTTTTTCTTGGTGGTAGAGGTTGCAGGTTTGGAATGCGCTATCAAAGTAACAGTGACAAGATGCTGCAGTGCATCTTGTAGCTGGTACACACTGCAGTCTTGGTGTACAAGTGCTGGAGGGAGAGAATGCTTAAGGTGGTGGTCAATGGGGTGCCAAACAAGTAGGCTACTTTCTCTTGGGTAGTGCCAAAATTCTTGAGTGTTGTTGGAGCTACACTCAGCCAGGCAATTGGGGAGTATTCCATCACAGCCCTGGCTTGTGCTTGTGGAGTGGTGGAAAGGCTCTGGGGAGCCAGGTGGTTTTGTTGCTAATTTCCATATATTAAGCTAATTCTGTACATGAAAAGTGATGAGGCTCTCTATTCTAATAGTACCTCAGGCTTCAAGCCACTGGCTGCAAGCTTCTTTGATCACAAAATCACACATTTACTTTCAGCTTCTAAACGACAAATTATTTTGGTGGTGGTGTGCAATTAAAATTTATGTAGAATTTCCAACCTCTGAACCGCACTTGTAGCCATGGGATTTATGTAGCTGGTCCAGTTGTGTTTCTGGTCAATAGTGAGGCCAGGATGTTGATGATAGGGATTCAGTGATAGTAATGCTGTTGAATGTCAAGGGGAAGCAAGAGCAGCTAACAGGAAAAAAATCTATGGGGTCTCATGTGTGCTCCTACAATCTTTGACGTTTAAAGGTTGGCATTTCCTAACCACCTCAAGTTATATAGTCCCCTCATCTGCTCTATTCCACTGCAATGATGACCTTCATTGCGAGTTTTGACCTGCAACCCAGATTTCTCAAAATATAATTAAAAAGCTACATGCTTATAAGCGAGTTGCTGATAGATATTGATTGGAAAAACTACATGTGTTGTTTCATAGATTCAAACATATTATTCAATACGAGGTAAGTATGAAAGGAGAGAGATGATATGAGACAGAGAAGGGCACGTGGGTGGAGAAAGTGCTATGGTTAGTGAAAACTTAAACTCTGCTGAATAATGCGAAAAGTACAGAGTGAGAGATATTCAGGTCTTTTCGAATAATCCTTAACACTCGTTTTCCAACAGAGAAATTGGCATTTTTTTCAAACTGCAAAAAGCACTATGCCAGGCAAATACATCACTGGAGTTGTTACAAAGCACAGAGAAACTCCCGCACACAAAGGCACTGCATCCAACAAAAGGCCATGAGTCTAAACTCCATCTCAAATGTGACCACTACATAATAACCAGGTTTTAAACATTGTGTTTAATAGTGTGAAAATGTAACATCTGTAAACTCTATTGTCTGTATTCTCTCCTGGTCTCCATTACAACTTTAAGAATCTTCTTGTTTAAAGCTAAGAAAAACATTCCATTTTAATTTGTTTTTAATTTCTACACATAAAACTAGTTCTTTTCACTGAAAAGTGATGAAGCTCTCTATTTTAATAAATCTCAGTCTACAGGACATTGGTTCCAATTTTGCTGATCACTAAATCACACATTAACTCACAGCTTCTAAACAACAAATTATTTTGGAGGTGGAATGCAGTCAAGGTTTATGTAATAAAACCAGATATTGTTTATAAATAACACTTTGACCAGCATTTTCACATATTTTAAACAAAAGCACTTTTCCATGCAACAGATGTTTAATAGACCTTGTCAAATCTAGATGATAAGTAAATCTAATGGCTAATAAATATTAGGAAAATAAATGGTGTTTTATTGCAAAAAGCTATTAAGTGGAGGTGTAATCTACTTGCCACTACTCCATTAACGTAAAGGTTAGTGCATTACCTATGACCACAATACAGATGAGTTATCTCACTGAGGCACTTTTGGAATTGCCAGCAAGGTGCAGAAGATAAATCATCCCACCATGGCTGGTCTTTGATGTGTTTTTGAATAGCAGAATAAAGAATGAAGAATGCCCTGGCTCTGTCTCTCAAAATGATCTCTGGAACCATTTATCAGCCAGAAATCAATGCTTCCGATGAAAGAAGGAGAAACTGTCACCCTGAGCTGCTCTTTCTCACGTATCCTGGCACCAGTCAACCAAAAGCTTAGGTGGCGCTCTAGAATGTCACCTGCAGCTCATCATCTTATTCAATACAGGTACATACTGATTTTAATAAAACAATTATTTTTAAAACACATGCTGCCATTATACAGAGAAAAAGAACGTGCATTTGAATTGCACCTTTTATACCCTCAGGGTGTCCCAAAGCCCATTAATCATTTTTGAAGTCACTGTTGTTTTGTAGCCAATTTGTGCACAGCAAGGTCCCACAAAAACAATGAAATAAATGAACAATTGCTAATACTGTATTTACTCCCCACTCTACATTCAAACATCAGTTTCTTTTAACCTACCCACT
The DNA here is from genome assembly GCF_017639515.1 of Carcharodon carcharias. NCBI lineage: Eukaryota > Metazoa > Chordata > Chondrichthyes > Lamniformes > Lamnidae > Carcharodon > Carcharodon carcharias. Next base: position 157,991,335 of record NC_054476.1, on the reverse strand, counting down.
TGCTGCATAGCGGTATATGACCCATGACAATAGAAACATAATACATTATAGTATAAATAATGTACCAAAAAATAAATATCTTGGTTGCTGTGGTCACAGAGTGGTCCTAAACTAAAGTACATCATAGAGTGTAAAAGTTGGGAATTCGGTGTGAGTGCAAACTGAGTGCAGAGGTGGGGGTGGGGGAGGAGGAGGAGGAGGTGGTGCTGCTTTTGTCTCCAAAGTGCTCCATATTATAGGTAAATATTTGATTTAATTTACGTATAAAAAAACTAGATCAAGTAATTCATTCAAATACAAAAAACTATTAGCTAGTTGAATAATGACATAAACTTTAATTAATTATATAAATTAAATAAGGATAGATAGGGATGGCAGTGCAAGCAATGTGCTGCAACTGCAGCAGGTGGGAGTTTGTAGAGAGCATTGTGAACATAGACAACCATGTCTGCAGTAAATGTCTGCATCTCAAGGAACTTTAGCGCTGAGTTGTTGAGCTGGAATCTGAGGAACAGTCATTGCAAGGCATCAGGAAAAGGGAAGAGCTACCTAAACACAGATCCAGGAGACAGTCACCCCATCAGGTTAGGAAGTGGCACTGCATAACTGCGAGTCAGGAAGATCAAGGGGCAGAGCTGGAGGAGCCTCAGCTTATGTCCTTATCCAAAAGAGAATTTTTACTGCCTGCATGGATGAAGGCAGAGTCTGAAGGAATTTCAAAGGTTATGCTGTCTACTGGATGCCAGGGTTAATGACATTTCCTCGGGACTGGAGAAGAACTTGGAGTGGGAGGGGAAAGCTTAATAAGAACCTATGACATAAGTAGAAAGTGGAATGAGGTTCTACTGAGAGAGCCTGAAGAGCTAGAGTCCAAATTAATAAACAGAACGTCAAAAGCAATAATCTCTGGATTATTACCTGAGCCACTTCAAAGTGGCATAGGGTCAGACAGGACAGAGTTGAATGCATGGTCGAAAGAATGGTGTGGGAGACAGAGTTTGATTCACAGGATACTGACATCAGCACTGGAGGATGAGGGAGGTGATCCATTGAGAGGGGCTCCACTTAAGCAAGGTCATTTTGAGGTTGGTAGGCTCTTAATCATGGGATGCCACAAGGATCAGTGCTGGGGCCTCAGTCATGACCTGGATGAAGGGGTGTAATGTACCCAAATTTGCTGATGATACAAAACTGGGTAGGACAGTAAGCTTTTGAGGGAGACACAAAGTATCCACAAAGACAAATAGATAGGACAAGAGGTGGGCAAGAGTGGCAGATAAAGTACCATGTGGAGAAATGTGGTTATTTGTTTTGGTGGAGAGGAGAGAAAAACATTTGTTTAAATGGTGATAAACTATTAAATGTTGGTGTTCAAAGGGATTTGGGTGTCCTTATACACAAAACACAGGAAGGTAACATGCAGGTACAGCAAGCAATTAGGAAGACAAATGGTATGCTGGACTGTATTGCAAGGGTGTTGAACTACAATTGTACGGGGCTTTGCTAGGACCACACTTGGGGTACTGTGCATAATAGTTTTGGTCCCCATACCTATGGAAGGACATACTTGTCCTGCAACGAAAATTCACTAGATTGATTCCTGGGTTGAACTATAAAGAGAGATTGAGTAGAATAGGCCATATTCTCTAGAGTTTAAACATAAGATTCTGAGACAATTTATTAAGCTAGATGCAGAGAGGTGGTTTTCCCTGGGTGGAGAATCTAGAACTAGGGGCATAGTCTCTCGATAATTTAGAACTGAGATAGGACAAAAATTCTTCACTGAGAGGGTCGTGACTCTGGGATCAATAGGTTTTATGACTCTAAGGGAAACAAGGGATATGGTTATCAGGTGGGAAAGCAGAGTTGAGGTAGAATTTCAAACATTATCTTGTTGAATAGCACAGCAGGCTCCAAAGGCTATATAGCCTATTCCTACTCCTATTTCTTAAGCTATTTAAAAATAAAACCTGTTTACCAAGTCATTCATACAGCACTAACATATCAGACTAAATCTGATGAGTAACATTGCTGCATATTTAGTCTTAACAGATGCACTGACTCCAGTCTTGTGCGTAAAATTCTACTTGACTACAACCAGAGTTCGAATTCAGATCTCTGCAGAGCAGTTTAAATGTAAAGAAATTCTCAAATGAAAAGTGCTACCTAACCATTTCCATTCAATGAATATTCTAAGCTAATTAGAACAGTTTCATATATGAGTTTACTTCTGCAGCTGCACACTTTAACACACTTGTATATTTTAACTGTTGGTGTGCAGGCTAAGGAACTTTTTAATGTAAACTTACCAATTCAATATTCTCCCAACTTAGCTCCACAGTGAAAAGCCTGCACTTCATAAACTGAAAGAAATCTCCCCTGTGCTTGCTATTGGCATTAGTGTATATAGTACAAGCATTACTCCCATACTGCTGCAAGAGATCAGCAGATCAGAGTCCCTGCATTGTGAGCAATTGATTTGAAAACTATTCGTCTCAGCTTAGTCTAATTTCAGGCCCTCTGTCCCATTTTTAAAATGTCAAACATAATCTGCATTGATACTTACCCATTATTTATACACACCAATGCTATCACTACTCATCAAATTTAGTCTGGTATGTCATTGTTGCATGGATAGCACAGTAGACAGATTCTTTATTTAAAAACAACCAGGATATTTAATTTATGGCACATTATTTACACCATATTATTAGGTTAGTTAACAAAAGCAGATATTTTGAAAGGGAAGTAGAGAAATATCGTGCGCACACTCAGGCTCAGTTTTCAAGACTGGTGTTTGTTAAACCACTCAGTAGACCTGGAAACCCTTCCTAATCCACCCATAAGCTTTTTGATAAACCTTGTTAGCATGCATTTTTGTCCAGTGGATTATTTACATGTTACTGGCACACTCAACCTAACTGTCCAGTCTGTTGGTCAAACAGACAGTACTTAATAATTCTAACACGGGGCAAACTAAAGTTATGCCCAGACTATTACATCCAGAATTAAGCTCAAAGTTCTTTAGTCCAGACAACATTTTGAAAGTAGTTTTAAACAGCTTTCTAGAAATATAAATAATAATACTGGCCTTCGCAATAATTAAGAGAGATATTTGCAACTTTTGTAAAAACAAAATTGCAGTTAAAACTAGGTACCATGTTAAGGCACCGTGTTACTTTCTCTACAAGCAATCACTATTGGATATGCAAGAGCAAAATACTGTGGATACTGGGTGTCTGAAATAAAAACAGAAAATGCTGGAAATACTCAGCAGGTCTGGCAGCATCTGTGTGGTGTGGTTGCCCACAAAAGAATAAAATGGAAACAGAAATTTGGAATGCTGGTCAAAAGGGCACAGATAAAATAATTCAACTAACCCAATGACATCCAGGCTGACTACAACTGTCTCTCTCTCTCTCTCTCTCTCTCAATTGTTCATTATACAGATACTATAATGGGTGAACGGAATATGTAGATGTCTGTTCAGAAAAAGTGAACATTATTTGGATCATTCCATTAATTCCAAGTACTGAACGAACAATTGTTGCATTTTAAGTGGAAAAAATATTGACAACAACTATGCCTGTTCAACTATGGTAAATGATGACAATATAGTGGACATAATGTACCCTAACAATTCAAGTCACCCGGTGATAACTCTAAACCAAGGGCATTCATTGGATTTCTCCACTATGGTTAATAACTGAATGTAATTATGCTCACTGAAGAACAGTGGCAAACAGAACAATTTCCAACAGCCATGATTATGCAGAATGGACAGCTAAATGGTAAATCATTGGTGCAGCATTATAGAAAGGTAACTGCAGTATGCAGATGATTTGGCTGTATTTACCAGATCAATCGAACCATTTCCTCACCTGTAACAGGAGGCGGCTGACCAATGACAGGTGGTAAATCCAGCGAGCTGTCAGACAACACATGCTTCAAATCACCACCAACCTCAGCTGACTTCATGTCGAATTGACCAGATAAGGCATCTTCCGAGTCCTCTTTACCAATACTGCTCCCACCAATCGAAGGAAGGTCCAAAGATTTCACAGAGGCAGAGTCTTCTTTTGCCTGTTTAAAAGCAGAGAGTTTATCTACGAAAGACTTGTCCGAGGTGCTGAATGCAAGGGACAACTTGGTAACTGGAAAGTCATCCTCATTCTTCTCTTGGGAAAGGGAGGAATTGTCTTTTTGTTCCTCAAAGCCCATCACAGACCCTTCCTCAGGTAACTGTTTAAAGACATCATACTTGTCTACAGTGGACGTTGAAGGCTGTTGTCCACCTTCTGCTATGCCAAGTGTGGCATCAAAAGATGCTGCGAAGCCATCATTCTTCTCCTGCCTGAAAACACTATATTTATCATTTGACTTTTGTTCAGAGGGTCCAGTGTTGCTGCAGCTGCCAAAAGCTATAAAATCTGCAAATTCATCCTGACCCCATCCCCCACCCGATGACGTACTGGCTGCTACGCCAAAAAGACTGAAGTCCCCAAAGTCATCAGTTCCACCAGCAGTCTTGCTACTGGCTGAGGAAAAAGTACCAGATGATAGTGATGACAATGATGATGTAACACATACAGATGATGTAATGGATGATGTCACAGAAACTGGTGGAAATGACACAGATTTGTTCTCTCCAGTGCAACTGACAGAGGTAAAAAGGTCCGTGAGATTGAAAGAGTCTTTAGGCTGTGTTACAGGTTGCAGTTGTGGCTGTAGAAATGGCACAGAAGGAAACGCTGTTGAGAACGTCTTTACTTGCTCTGATGAATCTACTGGTGAAATGCTGTCTGCAGTTTTGAAGTCTGTGAATCCATCATCATTCCCTGGTGACTTGAATTCTGCAAAGCCCTCCCCTGCAAACATACATCTTTTCAGTGACAAAATATCAGCAGTTAAGAATGGAATTCTATAATTCACTTTTCACAGCACACAAACACAAGCATTTTCAAGTTAGTAACTACGACCAAAGCACCAACCCATACCAAGCATGCACTGCCAAATAAAACCCTGCATTGAACATACCACCATTTAATTTCTCATTGTAGGGAAGAGGGATGATCAACGAACCAAATTTAAATACCCAACTGGCCCAAATTAGGGCCATTTTGTAAATCTGGAAAAAAGAAAGTGAGAATTTTAACCCAGCTTCAATGGGTAAATGGTCTGGCCATTTCCCGTGGTGCATGCGTGGCAGCATTCCGCTAAGCTTCTATCCAGCCCGCACACAAATGACGACACATTGTCTGGTTCTGCTCACATGGCAGTATAGTGGCAAACGTTTGACTTTTGTCTTTTTACGGAAGAGGTTCTGTTACTTTATTCTGTTTGTATTTTTCATTTTACTACCTGGAAATATTGCAGTTATTCATTCAAGTAGCTTGCTGGAGGGGGTGAAAGGGGAGGAAGTCTAGTAATTCATAGTACTGCACTTCAGAATAACTATCAGCTTTCTTGGCTCAGTCAATTGGCTTTCAACCTCTACAATTTCTCCTTCTATAACAGTTGTGCTTAAAGCCCAAAATACATCAATCATGTGAGATAGTTTTTTTTTAAACCGCTATATTTTGCACGAAGCTACTTAGAGAGCACATCAACAGCTGGAAAACGAAGTCAAAATTACCAATGCTTTCCCATTTTTTTCAATTAATTTTCCTTCTAAAAGTACTGATTTCATGCAATGGGCATTCATCACCTGACCACAGTGCCCTTACCTAATTTATGATCCTTAAAGAGGATTGTCAGACAATTGTTCAACCAAAGGATGTGCTGCTGTTAGGAGTATTCACCCATCATTCAAATGTGGTTTTCCAGCCGGGAATCAATGTATCAGGACACTGACTGATTTCATCCTCCTCAACTGTGGGAGACTGAAGTCAACTGTAGCCTCATAGTGACATCATGAGTCAGCACAGATCAAAGATCAAACCTGTGATGCACCGATCTCTTTGCCTCAGCCATTCAATGGCTACATTGGTGACCTATCAGGGAAGCTACAACTACATATTTTCAATGGCCAATCAGTTGCCAAAATATGTCTGCTCTCATAAAAAAATCCTGGGGTGAGAAACAGTAGAGAAATGCAGTTGCAAATCTTCAGGCTCACATCACTGTTAAGGCACTCATTATGCCTCACAGTGATTCTTTGGGCCCAACAAAGTGACTGCACTTTTCAAATAAAAAAACTCCATGGCTTTTTTTTTACTAAGTTACAATGTTTAAGTTATCTTCCACGTGAAGAAATGAAAAATAAAATTAATGCAAGTATCATAACCTGGGTCTATTTCAGTTAAGCACTTTAATTTCCAGCTCCCTCTTCAAAAGAGCAGAATCATAACTGTTTCTGCCTTTCTTGCTTCAATGGAGTAATAGCTTTCTGCTGTAAGTTGATGTGATCATAGTGCACTATGACCTGGGCCAACAAAGTGAATGTTGCTTTCCTTCTCCCTAAATGCACTCCACCTTATTCCCCAATTGTAAGAAGTAGATTAGACATTGACCCCAATGAGTAGCACCTTTGATAATGCAACTCGCAAGCTAAAATGAAGAGGCGCATAATAGTAACTCAGCAAGGCTCACTCTTAGTGTCTTTTTCTTTCCGTATGGGAGCACCTCTGCTCTGCACCTTTTCCCTCCCTCCCCATTAGGGAGTCCACTAGCAGAAGAGAGGGCAGAAATCATTTTCTGATGTAGTGCATTGGAATATGGATATATTGTTCTATCCCACCTCAACTTTCTTTTTTAAAAAGGTGCACATAAAGCAAAGGAAGCAAACAGAAAATAAAACACTACAAAATGCTTAAACAGCTTAGCTTTTACAAACTATCCTGCAATTATTTTAACTGCAACAAGGGAATTAAATGTACAAATAAAAATATTTAAAATATAAATAGATCTGTCTAATCAGTTGGACATCTAGATAATACTGGCACACTGTACCTGTTCTTACAATTCATTTTTCATTTGCATGAAGACTGCAATTCTTTTTCAGCTGGGAATTGCAAGAATTCATCAGAAAACCATGGGGTGGAAGGTTGGGAGAAAGAGGAAGTCCAACTAATATCCCATGCCTTAGTCAAAAAGGCTGTGTGGTGGTGGTTGGGCAGGGGAGGGGAGGGGATGGATTTGGAGAGGGGGCCGTGGGTGGATTTGGAGAGGGGTCCGTGAGTGCATGTGCACAAGTTTTTAAATCAACATTTGCCCCGGTGACCCACCAAGTCAGCGTCTCTTTGCTGCTTGGTAACCGAATGAGGAATATTCTGAATCATCACCATTAAATGTTAATAGTCATTGCAATTCTGGGCCAACATGAAAGCCAATTTGGAGACGCACTGTTACTGATAGCATTTGTAGAGTAACCAGTAAATCTACATAGGTTAAATACATGACTATTTCCGCTTCTTCAGGAAACACTATGCCTTTCATACAAGGAATTTGAAAATACTCTGTTGACCACAGCTACTTTATGCATGGGTGGTTCTACAAACTGCTGTATATCCACTCACCTGAGGATTTATTCTCTGCACTCTGGCCAAGTTCCCGAAAAACGCTGTATTTGTCGCCAAAATCTAAAAAAAAACAAAACTGAGTCATAATATATTCAAATAACCTTACAATTTTTCAACTCATTTTATTAACGATAATGTGCTAAAATAACAACTCAATGCAAAAGATTTCCTTTGCTGAAATACTACAGACTCACAATAATTGAAGCATCAGTTTATAATGCAGCGTTAATCTGAAAATTTTACACTTTCACCTCCTCATCAAAATATTCTTGGGAACTCTTTTTGTGTTGCATGGTTATGTCATGGAGGCAGTTCACATTGGTACATGCAAACAATGATACTGGGTGCTTGAAAAGCAGAATGCTTCCTTTCCCAGTGCTAATTCCTCCCCTGGATGAGTACACATGCACAAACAAAAACAAAAATTATATGTTAAGGTACCACAGATGGTTCCTCAGAGAAGGGTCTGGATCAAAGAATTTTGGGAGTCAGCCTTGCCTCAGAAGTTACTCTTTTGCCTCCGAGTTAGTATAACGATTCCCATGGGGGTACAGTAAATCAAAATAACCAAATTTATCAAACAACCCAAAATGAAGAAATTACAAACAAGAAGATTTCACTTTTGTAATTTTAACTTAACACAAATCAGAACCAACGCAAATCAAACATGAATTAACAGGAAACTGATACTTCAAATAAAAAGATAAATTTCATTTAAAAATAGTCAATACAACAAAGATATGCTTTACAAGACCACAAGCATTTGCATCATTCCCTTCAGACGTGTGGCACTATGCAGCTACACGGTTCCGTAAGATGCTGTTCTTTATTCACAAAGGGTAGGTCAGGAGTCCTCTCCAACAACAGCTTTCATCTCAGGGTTTCACAGGTACAATTACCATCAACAAGGCACACTTCTACAAACCCTCTCTCCCTCAGGTCACGACAGTCCTGATGGTGTAGCTCTCCAGGATTCCTCCTCAACTGACCAACCAATAACGTCCTGGTTCATGTTTTGGCCACTTCTAGTAAAATACTTAGCTCTCTAGCTGTAGTAAGGGAAAACTGCACTATAGAAGAGGCCATCTTTTAGAGCAGACATTGAAGCAGGGTCCCATCAGCCCTCTCAGATGAACATTAAAAAAAAAATCCAATGAGGCTATTCAAAACAGGGGAATTCTACTCATCAATATTTATCCCTTAGTCAACAAGGCCAAAAACAGATTATACGGTCATTTATTTCACTGTTGTTTGTGAGATCTTGTTGTGTTTACTGGTTGCCAAGCTCCCCTGCCTTACATCAGTACCCACATTTAAAAAAAGGGTTTTGTTGGCAACAAGTGCTTGAGGACATCATGAGGTGAGATAAAAATTCAAGTTCTTGCCTTTGTTTTGGAAAGGTATCATTATTAGGCACCTCTCATGTGCTTTCTGATCATTGACAATGGTGTGCGAGCCGTGGTGACCGGAAGTACTAGGTAGTGAATGAGGTCCACGCAGGGGGAGAAAAAGGGGAAACATCTTCTCAAAGAATAGACATGAAAATATAAAATCTAGTGATATATCAAGTTTAGTATAAACATATTATGTGGAAGAAAACTGAAAAGATTTTTTTTGCTCAATCTTTTATTGACATTTTCTGACAGGCTGATTTCATTAGTTTAGAATGTGAAACTGGAAGTACTAAGCAAATATCATATATATATAGTCACTGTAACCTGGAGAGAATAATTCCATTCATTACAATTTTTAAATGCTCAACTTTGGAATAAAAGGTAGACAGTGCCAGAAGACAGTCCACTGTACCTGCAAATGAAGAACTTTCTGTAGGCTTGTCTTCTGTCAAGTCTTTAAAGACAGCATATTTGTCCACTGAAGAAGACGCAGATGTTCCTGAAATTGGAGTCAGTAGCGTGTGTGCACTGAAAGAGAGAATTCAATTACCTAAAATATAATCTCAAACATCACTGTATGCCAGAAGAACTTCAGGTAAGTAGTTTTTCCTGAAGTTGTAATTACAGGCACTCGGTAATATTACAAACAAAAGAAATAAAGCTCTCCGTTCATGGCCTATAATCCCACTTACAGAATTAACTGTGTCTTTTTATATGCCGTAAAACATTACAGCAAGCCCCCATTCACTTCTACAAAAAAAAAATCTGCACCCCAAAAAAACACATTTATTTTACTGCCCTTTGAAGAATGAGAGTTGCTAAAAAGCAAAGTGGTAAAGGAAAGCACAAGTGTCTACACGACTTCTTAGCAAAAAGAAAGAAAACATCAATGGCAGAAAGTGCTCATGTCAGAATGAGGGGAAGCAGCTAATTGCTGCAATCATATCAGGGTTCAGAAAAAGTTGTGTAAGTCAAATTAAAACATAAAGACAGTAATAATAAATTGTTTTCAACTTTCATTTGACACCACTATCTTCGTTGGAGGGAAATGTTTACCACAGTTACAATGCTCCTTTATTAAAAAAGGGAGCCAAAGGTCACAACTTAATATCCTTCCTTAATACATTTTGTGCGTGCCTTTCTACATTGCATTTTAATAAAGCTGTGATAACCTTCACCTCGTTACCAAGAATATCCATTGTTCATTTATGATTCCGTTCTGATTCTATAGAGACAGCTTTAGTCAAGTTTTGGATTTTAATGAAGTATGTTATCTATTATCCTGTGGCTCATTTTACGCTGCAGTATTAAAGCCTAAATTTAGGCACCATTATTATATATTTTTGCAAGTCATGTACTTAACCTCAATGAAATATTTTTCAAAAACAAGAGAAGCCTGCAGTGGCACAATATACCGCCACCCATCATGTATTTTCACTAAGGCTTTTCTTTGCACAGTGCATTGGCCCACATAAGTTTCTCAACATTAAATTTTCTATGGGGAAATGGAGCTGCTACTGTTGCCCTCAATTTCTCTTCCACGCTTCTCTGAATAAAAATAATTGAGTGAGAGGGACAATTAGAATCCTATCCCTAGCACAAATCATTACCATTAGGAAGAGGCAGCGAAAAAAAACCGGGAGCTGAAGGGATGTAGTGAAGAAAGCAGTGTATGTGAAAGCAACCATAAAAAAGGTTTCAGGGGCTCAATACTTTGGGCTGAATCTTACTGCTTTAGACCCTGCTGGAGAGACGGGACCATTTTTGGATTTGGAACTCAACTTCCTGCACTGGGCACCTGACAATTACTTTTTACCTGAGCCAATCAATTGGTAAAAACAAAAACAAAAACCTGCGGATGCTGGAAATCCCAAACAAAAACAGAATTACCTGGAAAAACTCAGCAGGTCTGGCAGCATCGGCGGAGAAGAAAAAATTTGACGTTTCGAGTCCTCATGACCCTTCCACAGAACTGCGGAAATATTTCCAGTTCTGTGGAAGGGTCATGAGGACTCGAAACGTCAACTCTTTTCTTCTCCGCCGATGCTGCCAGACCTGCTGAGTTTTTCCCAGGTAATTCTGTTTTTGTTTCCAATCAATTGGTGTCCTGCCTCTGGGTACCCTGACCAATAGTAACAACAACGTATATTTATATAACGCCTTTAACATAATGAAGCAACCCAAGGCGCTTCACAGGAGCATTATAAAACAAAGTATGACATCAAGCCACAGAAGGCGATATAAGGGAGGGAGGGCAGGACGCCAAGTACATTTTGGCAAAGGAAGCATTGCAACAACCACAGGAATAGAGAGGAAACCTAGGAAGGCTGCCCGCCACACCACACCGCCCTCTACATCATCCCATCACCCCCACCCACCCCACTGGGTCCCTGCTAAGGGACTGCAGTGAGATGAGCTCTACCAAAGATGGGAGGAAGAAGACAACTTCTCCAAATAAGGAGACATGGACGGAAGGGGCTAGGGAAGTCAGTAAAAAGGATGTCCTCCCTCCAGCCTGGAGACAGTGCACCAAGATCCAGGACCTCAGGAGGGCATGGCAGGCAAGTGTCATAACGCCTTCAGGTGCTAAATCTCACAGCACATCTGAAGGTAACACATTTCGCAACTTCACTCATTTATCTACCTGCAGGCACTTCACATCCCCATCTGAGTAGCCAAAACACAAGCTCATCCTTAGCCTACTGCCATCTCGTACACAAGCCTTATTGTCATCCTCAACAAATGGTGTCCTTCTTTCCTCTGCTCGCAAGCCATTTAGCAGTCACACCTCTCTGCTCTCCTTGCAGGAGAGCACACCACTTGCCGAAAGGCAAAGACCCAGGGTGGGGTGGAGGAAAGTGGTGGTCTTCGCCTTCTTGGCCATTGGAAATGCTTTTCCACCTGGTCCACTGGGAAGGAGATCTTGCACCAGGAGGGTGCAGATGTCAACAGTGACTGCCTTGAGAGCCTTAGCCTCCTGAGGCATTGGTGCTTAGGCATGTTGGGAGAGCTGATACTCTGCTTGCAGACACTGTGTTGGGTGTACCACCTCATTGCAGCTAGATCTGGGTGTCCATCCCATCTTCTCTGTGGAGAGGCATGTCACTAAGATGACAGTTGGCGCTGCTGCTAGAGCAGTTAGCTGTGGTGTGGCCTCTGCTCTTGACCCTAGGCAGAGGTGCAAGGTTGAGCTGGGTAAGCTGCTCCTGCCACATGGTGAAGGCTGGCAACAAGGTACTGCCACTGCAGGTGAGAGAAATGCTAGACAAGTGAAGCCAGAACCCCTTGTCAAGTAGTAAAAGCACTCTCTGAGGGAGATGTGCTTTGAATAGCAGTATCTTAATAGCCATGGCTGAAGCTCTTCAATGATCAACAGTTTGTCAGTTTTGCTGAAGAAGCCCTTCTACCTATGCACTGGCATGGGTGACCCTGACGAGTTGTTGATAGGTCAGGAAACAGTTTCTAGGGCTTGGAAATCCATGATTCAGGGCATATTCACCTTTTAATTGGCTTAACCTCAAAAACTACCTAATTACTCAATGGATTGAAGAGGATTCCCCTGTCACCTTCAATCACATCCCAGGGAAAGCCAGAAGAGGGTGGGATCACAACAAGATCCTGCTCCATCGTCAGCTCACCTCTGATGCCTTGAGAAAATTCCACCCAAAATGGAACATGGTTTCTCCTGTATACCTTATCTTCAAATATTCCTTCCCCATTTACAGAGCAAAATGTAAATTATAAAGAAAATCATCACTTTGTCAAAGGTGTGACTTATGTTGAGCTGCCTTCAAAATACACTATGATTAGGTGGTTTGGTTGCAATCATTCATTCAAGTAAAGAATGCTCTCATTTCAGGCCGACAAAAAAAAAGCGCCAGATCTCACTGTTCATTAAAAAGGGCATCAAACGTATGCTATACAGACAGAATACTTTACTACGGGGATCAGAAAAACTACACAAACTGCACAAGTCTAGCAATAAAAACATTCAGCAGGCTCAACTGGCTAATGGCAGAAAGACTTTTGGCTTTAGAATCACAGAATAATGTAGCACAGATGAAGTCACTCAGCATATTATGTCTGTGCTAGCTCTTTCCAACATCAATCCAGTTAAACTCATTCCCCTACTCTTTCACCAAATGTTTTTCCTTCAAATATTTATCCAATTCCCTTTTGAAGCCGACTAACGAATCCTTATCCACCATTTCATACAGCAGTGCATCCCAAATCCTAACCATTTTTTCCTTATGTTGCCTCTGGTTCTTTTCCCAATCGCCTTAAGTTAATGCCCACTCGTTATCGACCCTTCAAACATCGGAGACAGTTTCCCTTTAAACTTTCATGGTTTTTAAACACCTCTCGCCTCTTCACCTTTTCTGCTCTAAGGGGAACACCACCAGCTTCTTCTGTCTGTCCACGTAATTGGAAACTCTGGAACCATTCTAGTAAATTGCTTACATACCCTTTTTAAAGCCCTTGTGTCCTTCCTAAAGTCTGGTGCCCAGAAATGGATACCATACTCCAGCTTTACAGCAATGATCTTGAGACTCAGCTTTATGGCAAAATCATTTATTTGAGACATGAACAGTCTTTACTACTCAGTGTCAACTTTTCCCCTGCAAATTGAACATTGTAAGAGAGGCAAATAAAATTTAAGATCAATAAAAGTTATTTCTATAATAGTTCTGTGTCTCTAGCAATAACCAGGATATTAAATAGCATATGGATGGATGTGAGCTAGCTATCCCATCTAGTACACTTTGTTGGGATAACGAATGGTTTTTATTTTTGTTCCGTAGTCAGGAATTGCAATTGGCACAGATAAATCAGCACAGCAAATATGCCACTCGCCAATCTATTTGTTTTTGGAAACAACAGAAATCATTTGGCATTTTTGTTAAACCAGTTCTAATGACTAATTCAATTCAAAACTTATACCCCATTTAATCAAAAAGGCATCAAGTAAAGGACATTTATTCAAATGTGAAATCTGTTGGCTCAATGCTAAAACATAAATCTCAATTGGGGTGAAAAATACCACCAACCCAAATACAATAGACCATGGCATAAGTTTTGACAACATGTATTAATATTAGCAAACACTGGTATGTAGATCTCACATTTTACCAATATATTTCACTACATTTAGATCTGGAATTCAGAAACTTGGTCTTCACTCAGATATAGTGTCATTTTTTAAGCTGTCAAAAGTATGAAGAAATCAATGCAAGAATGATGTTCTACACCATTTCTTTTTTTGCTAGCCGTGTTGATAAGGCATGATAGTAAATATATTGGCGTCACCTGAAGCCATTCAGTACATACACTTTTATTGCACTGGTAGGCTGTCTGGTTCCCTAAACTGGCAATTGGCATTTTACTTGGCTGGATCTAACTATGCAGATAACTATCGCATGCCAATAGTTCAAACCTGATTGTGGTCTGTGAACTTGATGTCTTCGATAGACTTCCGGGAGTTTCATTCTTGAACCCCTTGAATGAATCATCAGCTGTGTTAGGCTTGGGAGCCTCCTGAAAATCCTGGAAATCATCGTCATCAGATTTTGCAGCCTGGAAAAAGTGAAGATTTCGGGGGTTTTTTTTATGTTACAACTTGTTCAGTTACTGCTATTTTATTGAATTGCACACCTTTTTCGAATATCATGAATTATATTTACTAGGCATACAGTGACCAAATATTCACACTGTAACTATCATCCCACACGTATGCTTTAGCTATAAGGCAAATAATAATTAAGTAACTTGTAAAGTTCAACACTGTGCATTATATAATTTTGTCTTCACAAGATTTCTCTAAAAGTCAAGATTACAGAGACTAAAGAGGCTGCAGTACTGACATCCACAAAGGTAATCTCACAAAGGTATCAGGCCACAGGGTTTTGGGAAAGAATAAGCAAATATTTGAAACACACAGCAAAGAGAAATGACAGGTTAACGCTGGTTCTGCTCTGCCTTTTCTCATCTCAGATGTTAATGAAACAGCATTTTATGTTTCTATTTCAATGTTTCTTATCTGTTTATTTTTAGGCATTTGGGCCTGCATTTTCCACATGGGTAATGTGTCAGGGAATCAACCCTTCTGTTTTGATTTTTTGACCAGGCATGTTAGATATTTAACTTAATGAAAGACATACACATATCGAATAAGCTGTCAAATGAACTTTAGGAGTCACTCCATCAGTAAGTTTTTAAAAAAAATTATTGCTCTCTGTTTACTTTTATGGGGAAGCTTGGCAATTTTCCTGAATTAACAGTTATAAACATTAGTTTTCATGAGTTTTTAACAGATCTTTAGTAAAATATCTAGCGCCTATTGAAAAATGCATTCAGTATACAGATAATTTTTAAACAAAATAGTTTTCACACTTGAAAATTTTGATCTCTATTCTCTAACAATGTGCATTCAACACTTTTTATTAAATCGTCATTCCTCAGTGATAACCTTATAACTGCTTGAGCATATGTCTGCTGAAACAAAACTGAGACCAATGGGTTAGTTATAGCAGCACAAAAACTTTTTAAAAAGCTGGAAACCGCAAGAAAATTGTTGCAAAATAAAACATACACTATTGGGGAAGGGGAGAGGGGAAAATCAGCCAGGATCCCCAGCTCCTAATTACTGCACATGAATGGCAAGTCTATGCATGTGTGGAGAATGAGCAAGGACAGGATTGGGTTCAGTCATGAAGGACACCTCAGGAGCAAGTAACTCACTACTTAAGCTCATATGGGAAAATGGTCATTTGGGTAGGTATTGCATGGCTGCCAGTACCTGTAGAACTGCCCAACCCCAACACAAAGCCAACAACTTCAGGGCAGGATGCACATTCAACAAGTTGAAAAATTGCTGACTGGAGTATATACTTCTAAATGTTTATCAGAAGTTACCAATTAGTTTTCAGAGCTCCATCAGCGATTTAACTTGCATAGCATCACGCATTAGAAGACAATTCATAAGTCTATTTAAAATATACTAAGAGGTAAATAAGGAATCGGCATCTAGGTAGAGTAGGGAAAAAATCTTCTGAGTTCACTCAGACATTGGATAAATAAATAACTGTTTCTCATCCCTACCTTCTCTTGTTCTCCATTAACAAATGGCAAATTCTCTTTTCTGTTCTCATTTTTGTAGGGTGCCCTTTTGGCTGTTGTGAGTCAGTTGAGTGATTGTACTGTTCAACTTTTAAAAAAATTTTATTCTTGTTTCTATTTATTATCTCTGCCTTACTGGGTTGCAGACGGGATTGTTCTCCTGTAGGTAAAGATGCCCTGTTATATATTTATGGTTAAGGCGGTGGTAACGGAGTCACAGGTGATAATCTGGGCACCATTTCTTGTTTTGGTTAATAATTTATAATACTTTCCTAACCAGATCTCAATCTCAGAATTACTATTTGTTTTGGCTATTAATTTATTGCACTTCTTTGTACTATTTGTTGCATTGTATTTGTACTATTTTTATACTATATTTGTACTATTGTACCTCTTGAACTAGAAGTTGCTGCATAAGATTAATACTCGTAGTTACCTGACTGCCAGAGAATGCTGCCACAAAACCACTGGAAACTTGGGTTGTGCTGCCACCCACTGGTACAGGAAGGTTCATTCCTACCACAGACTGGCCTGTGTGAACAGACATAGATACAGTAGTACCAGTTGGCACCGATATCATAGGTTGCTGTGGCACTGAAGTGGGCAAAGTCAGCGGGGTCCCACTTAACGTAGGAATAGGAGCAGATGGAAACTGGTTGAGATTTTCAAGATTCAGCGCAGGAATGCCTCTCTGGAGGAAAAAAATATCACCAACTAATAGAATGCAGAGCTAAAATCACAGTGAACAAACAACAGATTTTTTTCCACATTATTCCAGTTTAAATGTTTTGCTGCCTTATAATCAACTCAGGTTTCTGAAACTTTCAATTACATTCAGTTGCTTACAAAACATAATATTTCATACAATGGCATTATGCCCTTTATTTACAATCCATCAGTAATTCCATTGTTAATTACTCACTATCATGAACAACAGCTGCAAAGTTATTGCTAATAACTGTAATCCCACATTTCATTTTCAAAGGAAGTCTTGTAATCGCAGATTTTAAAAAGTTACATTCAAGTTTAAACGTCATCAAAAACTGTGATCCATAAAGGTTGGGGTGGCAGCAGGGGAGTAAGCCATTCTTAACACACGTCTGCCTTCATTTTATTTTGGACAGGAGGCATTGGCAATGATTCTGCTTTCCCATTTACACTTCGCCTAAACAAATCTTTTGTATCTTTACTTTCTCCATTACCATCTCTTTTTGCCTTGCACCATCATTCAATCTCTCCTGCCTTCCACCCTATCACAGATCTTCCCGTTTGTTCTTTTCTTCCCCGCAATCCCCCACCACTTTTTTCCCGTCTTTTTAAGAACAGTGGTACTCTCAATTGATGAAGGGTCATTGATCTGAAATGTGAAACTCTGTTCCTCTCTCCACAGATGCTGACAGGCCTGCTGAGCATTTCCAGAATTTTCTGTTTCTCTCTCAAATTTCCACAATCTGCAGTATTTTGCTCTTATATTAAAAATAAATGTCTTTGGACAATTTCAACCCAATAATCTGCAGCAAGGCACTATGTATAAGTTAAAAGTTGCTCAAGCTCCATTTAAACACCCGAATCACATTACTAACTCAGCCACTCCCAAGTATCTAATATTCTCTAGGCTAAATTTGAAAGCAAAAATGCATTCAACAAACATGATGTATCTTAAATCCAAATGTTCTGTAACGTAAACTGTTAATTTGAAAATTATAAAAAATCTAATCCAAATAACTACAAAGAAATTGATTTTTAAAATTGAACAATGTTGCAATACCTGTGACATAGCTATCATAGCCAATACTGTGTAGAGTTCCTCTTTTGTAAGTTTGCCTGGTGTTGCTCGATTGGCAAAAGCCCATATCTGACCCAACATCTCTCTTGGTAATCCCGACGAGAGAAGAATTGGATAAAGCTTTGCCGTATCAATGCCTGCTGGGGTAAGAGTAGCTTCGAGAACTTTCTTGTAGAGTTCTGTTGGGATATTTTTTTTGTAAATTTGCAAGTCAGGAATGCAATTGAACCCTGATGAACATTCATATCTCGTGTATACTATGCTGTGAGATCAGCAAGTCCATCTCTAACCCAACGCCCGACAAAAAATGCTCAGTTATATCACTATTATCATGCTAAAATTAAGGAATAGGGTAATTTACAATAGAGGCAAAATCAGTAAAGTTAGAAAATGTATGTAGGGTTAAATTATAATTAGCTTGCTTGGGAAAAATTATAATTCTCAGCAGTCACTGTATTCAACTGAATTGTTTAATAATATAACAGTCATGAATGAAAACTGTAGGGTCAGATCACATAACTGACAGTTATAAAACTGTGAAAAATGAATGACTCCAACATAACCCTGTTTAACCATCACTTTCAGTCAGAGGTTTAAACAAGCGCAAAACACATCATACCTGGGACAAGGCTGTCATTGAAGAGCCAGGGTGGTAACATCGGCTGAAGTGTTTCCTGTGTAGGATACACTCCTACACCTAAGGAAATAAAGTAAATGAACAATTACATAAGAAGATATAATGACATACCAATGTATGCCAGTCTTATCTAAACAAAAGTGCTTTTAGAATTAAAATAGCAATGAGGCATGTTCTCTCAACATGCTGAGCTCCCATTCAGAATTGCTGAAAAACGTACAAAGTGATTAGTTAGACAATAAAGAAGGAATGAAGATATTTATTTGAGTTTGTTATTTTTGTTAAATGTTAAGAGTGCTGCATTTCCCTTTTAACAGTTTTATATTTTCCTCATTGGCTGATAAATTGAAAGTGCCAGGGATTAAATGCAGAATATTTCAGGAAATTATTCAAGAGCAGAAATCAATTTTCAAACAAATTCTGTAATTTCCTTTCGCAATGTGTCCAAGTATGCTTTTCTGAGGGTACCAACCCCTTGTTCTTCACAACACACAATTTATGTTATTCTACCATTCTCCACAGGTCATGTTTAAACAAGAATCAATTCCAAAACCTCCTCCAATTTCACTCTGAAACAGCAACTCGGAGGCACAAGAAGCAGCAAAATTACCTTTTCTTCTGGTTAACACACGACCTCGGCACAGTACATCTCCACAGCACTGCTGATGAGGAGCAAAACAGTCATGGACTCAAAATCATGTCCCTTCACACTGTGCCAAAATGGATTGCAGCAGCAAAGAGGTGTCAGTACACTGCAAACTACTTCTGCTTTTGAAGTCATTAAACTGCCTGTTCAAACCAAGTTGCACGTACACGTTCACAACATATGCAGGTTTGTAATATAACTATGTCGCTTGATTACAATGCGCACTAAGATATGTTCTCTAATCAGATCTTTTATCATTGACATCTACCAACAATGTTTTTGATTTGAAACTTGGGATCCCTCAAAGACTTAGAAACCTCAAATCAATTAAATCTGACAAGGCTTCAATAATGAATATGAAATTCATGCTTTAACAAAGTTTCGAGTAATATATGGTTTACAAAAATGTGGAAGTATGTGAATGCAGCGTTTAACAGACAAAATGAACGCTTATATGATCCCATTACTTTAAACATGAATAGTGGCATACTGAACAGAATAATCTTGGTGGGGATGTATTGAATTGTATAAAATGACAAAAATTGGATTTTAATGGTGGTAATCATCTATAATTTATCTATATAATTTACTTAACTACCCCTTTTAATCATTATAGAAAAAAAATGAACAAAGGGAATCTTTTTATGAGAGGGGATTGAGCAGTTACAATCAAATACAAATCACATGTAGACACATTTCCTGAATCTCTCTGGCATCTAAAAGCTTCCAGAAGGCACACATCTTCCTATCTTAAAACATCTGCAAAATGATTTCATATATATATATATATATATATATATATATATGTTAAGAAAAAGACTTTGGAGGCAAAGAACTGATGTACAAAGAACTATATAAAATAACATAATATAAAATATTTGAATCAATCACAAATATGAATCTCAAGAAAGTTTAACTATAAAGAAATACATCCATCTCTGGTCTCCAGAATATCTATATTAATATACTAATACTCAACAAATCCAGTCTAGAACACTTAACAGGGATGCTCAATGTGGAAACTTAATTGATATTATCTTTAAGATCTTAGTAACTAGAAAGTCATTTGCTGCAAGAGGTAATCATTTTCCTCTATCTGACTGACAAGAGCACATGCAAGGACTAAACTTGAAGTGCAATGTATAATCTACACAGAATTGTTATTAATATGTTGATCAATAATGTTATAACAAGGAAACCTGTGTTTGCACAAATCAGTATAGCAGCACTCTTTGAATAAAGATCAGTAAAAGTTGGAATAGCTTTGAGATTATAAAGGCTGATCATTCTACACACGTAAGACAGTTACATGATAAGAAAAGTTGAAGAGGGAATTATAATGAGTTAACAAAATTAGAAAACTTAAAATTAAGAGAAAATTTATATTTTTCCTGATTTTGCAGAATCCTGGTTATTGAAGAAAATAAAAAAAAAACAAGTTTGCTCACCACTCTCTTTGGCAGGTGTCTCTGGTTCTGGATCCTTTGGCATGTCTGCTGTGAAGACACCACCGAGGTTTTCAGTTTGGGTGGCCCAGTTACAGGCCTTGGCACTGGGCTGAAACTGAGTCGAGACTGAGGCTTTAGACCCAATGTCAGCCAAAGACTGAGATTGGTTAAATTTAATATGTGCCTGCTTGGGCATGCTGAGATCACAGGAAGCAAACATTTTCTCCTCCAATGAAGGGCCTAAACAAACAGGAGGTGGAACAAGTGTTTCCTAGCTTAGTTAAATGAAAAATACATAACCAAGCTCCATTGAAGTTTCAGAATCCAAGATTACGCACTCTAGTTCCTAAAGAAATGGTATCAATTAAATATGCATAGATATTTGTTTGAATCAAATGCCTTCTCTTTGCACAAAGAACCAAAAACCTATAATTAGTTCATTGCAAATATGTTTTATCAGGTGAAGAAAATTAATAAACTAGTTTGAAAAATTTTAAATGCATAAGCCATAAAATTACATAAAACACTTTTTCAGATTTTTCAATTAGTTTCAAATAATTCAAAATAAGTTTTGCACTTGTTACCTTGGCTGTTTTTTGCCGAAAGCCCTGCTGTAGCATACAATGAAGATGCAGCTGAGGGATGGGCTGAAGGAACAGGCTGCACCGGAGCTGCAGCCTGCTCAGACTGCAGCCCAGGCTCTAATGTGGGGTGGAAGGGTTGGAAAGGCTGGAAACTGGTGGGAGCCGCAGGTGCGGCAGATTCAGGCCCTTGAATAAAGTCACTGAATTCTTCATCATCAGGAAAGGCAGGGAATTGGGAAGGAGGGGCAGTTGACAGGGATGACAGGGGAGTATCTGTAAAAATGGATAAATCAAAATAAGGCAACACAGAAATCAAACAAACTAAAAGAATTAAAAATACAGGTACATGTAGGCAAATGAGAATAAAAAGGCTCTCTAAGCAAGAAACAATATGTGTACTTCTAAAAACACAACAGAAAACAAACTATGGCAGCTATTTCCAAAACAAAGACTAAAAATTTACACATACAAGTAACTTCCCTCCTCGAACTCCTAGAGATAAATCCTCCTTTTTGTTCTGTATAAAACTGATAACCACGTGAAACCAATAGAAAGGTTAGTAAGTTAAAGCGCGAAGACCAGCGTAAACATTGCTAATGCAGACAGCCATTTAATGAAAAATGCAATACTGCACGAGTAACATTTCCACAGACAGAAAACAAAGCTTCACCAACAGCTGAGTTCAACAAGTAAAGACAATTCAACACCTGGTGCTGAGGAAGAGAATAATATAGGTAGTAGCAGCAACTGTGATCCTGTAGATATATTTAATTTACAAAAATTCAATTGTTTACTTGTAAAATATTCTAAAGTCGTATAATTTGAAAGTCAGTTGAGTTTTCATTTGCTAGGCTTTTGCTGTCCAAACTAGGTCTTGAATATCTTTGAATAAGCACAGGTAAGAAAGGTTTCAGTAATAACTGAATGACATGTGAAAACCCTGTAGCTGGGTTGTAATGTGCTAAAATGGCCTGGAGTAGCAACAAAAAATATAGAGATAGAGAAATGAGTATTAGACATTGTGAAGAGATCAAACTGTTACCTGGATATCATTTCCTCTGCAACTACCACTTAAGTTTTAGTTTGATTTAAATTTCTCAAATATTTACAATGAATGTAAAATCATTAACTCCCCTCCTGCCAGCTGGTATATATGAGAACAAATTAAACAAATTTGATACATATTTGCTGCATTAAAGTGTAGTGCAGGAGAACAAAATTAGAATGGTGTAAGTTAACATGACCACCATGCTGTCAGACTGTTCAAAATAATTCCTAGCAAAAATCTGTGCAGTAGGTACATTATGAACACAGTATCATTTAAAATGATTGCAGTGGACTGCAAGTGAAGCATGACTTGGGTACAGATTATTGCAAGAAAAATGTAAAACAACATCTAAGCAGCAATAGTGTGGGAGAAAAATGACAACTGATTCAAAGACAAGGGACATTATGTGGTTATCTATACCATTTTCTTCCAAGTAACTGATTACTGCTTCTCTCTAGCTGGTCTGCTTCTCATTTTATTGAAGTGTTGGAGCAGCCAACCATAACTGCACCAGGTCAGAAATGATCTCCAAAGATGGCAGCAGGTTATATTTGTAATTACAGTTTCTCCCTCCCCAGAGTCTTATGAAACACAGCCAAGATTGCAGGGAAGCCAAAGGGTTTGTGTAAACTTGTTAGTATTCTTAACACATGAGAAAGCACAAATCATATTCCCTAGTGTCTTATTAACGAACTCGGAGCCATGCTGTTAGATGCAGTCTGGCTGATAGAATAGATTAGATGCAACCACAACATGGTAAAATAGCCAGTTAGATTTCCACATTTATTGCTAACCATAAAACTGCAAACTTATGTTTTAAAAAAACATTCAATTAAATTCAGGAATAAAGTAGCAACACTGTATGCTCATACAAGATTTTTAGTACAGGACTTAACAGCTGGATCGTAAGTGCAAGACATCTTGGCATCGAGGATAGGCGCCTTAAGCAAAGAGCTAAACAAAGAGGATGATTGTCCTAACTCAAGAGGTCACATTATCAGAAACAATGGAGGCTGGTTTTACAGTATTGGAAATCTGCGTTATTAGGCTGGTCTGTGTTCAGTACTATAAAATTATACACCGCATGGAAAATACTAGGGTATGGATTCATGGGTCATCCTTCTTTTGATGATTCTGAGGTCACCTTTTGCCCACACACATGCAGAAAGGGAGAACACAGATTGGTTTTCTTTCCCTCTTGCCAGGACTCAGCCTAATTTTTGCATTCCCATTGCTGCCCAATTAAATTCAGCTAATTTAGCATGTACCAGGGATCAAGCCTTGGACTTTCCCTCTATGTAGCTCAGTAATACACCAAAAACTGAATTTATCAACTAAGCCATCAAAGCCTGCTTTGTATTTGGGTATTGGCGCAAGGTTATGGGGGGCATGAGAAAAACTCAACTCCATATTGTCAAAATATATTTCTAACATTTTCCAGCCTACAGTAATGAGATCAAATTGAAGTTCTCTTGTCAATGGTATACTTAAAATTCCAATTTTCTGTTTAAAGGGTAACAGTAAATGAATAACCAATTTTTTCTCACAGCTTAGAGAATTGTAATTTAGATAGAACTTTCAGTGCTTCCCCTATTGCCTAACTTATATTTCTTATTCGTCATTTAAAATTTGAGTCCTGCACCTACCCCGTCCAAGACCCAATATATTGCATCTGGTACAATACTGGAAGCACAAGATTCCCACTCAATCCAAATCAGCAACAAGTAAATTTGATGAGGCGGTGGTCTGCAAAAAGAGAAATCAACACCCTGTTCATTTTCGCAGGCTGATGTGTAGCAGAAAATGATTTGCACTCAGTGCCAGTTGAATATAGCAGGTGGTGGGTGATAGGGAAGAAAAAGGGTTGCGTTGTTTAAGGTCAACTTAGCTCTTTTCATGATTTATCTCCATGATATATCACGGAAAAGAGTATCCTTTTTTAAAATTCTGTCATGGGATGTGGGCATCATGGGCAAGGCCAGCATTTATTGCCCATCCCTAATTGCCCTTAAACTGAGTGGCTTGCTAGGCCATTTCAGAGACAGTTAAGAGTCAAACACATGACTATGGGTCTGGAGTCACATGTAGGCCAGATCAGGTAAGGACGGATGATTTCATTCCCTAAGGGACATTAGTCAACCAGATGAGTTTTTAAGACAATCGACAATGGTTTCATGGTCACTATTACCAACACTATTTTTTAGCTCTAGATTTTAATTAAATTTAAATTCCAATAGCTGCCATGGTGGGATTTGAATCCATGTCCCCAGAGCATTAGCCTGGGCCTCTGGATTACTCGTCCAGTGAGATTACCACAATGCCCCTGTCCCTCTAGAAACTTGTAACTGTGCCAGCCATTTGCTATTAGAGTATTCCTTTAAAATAGTATCGTTACCTGATTTACTGGGATGTGAAGTGGGGCCTGGGTGCATCTTTGCATCCCTTGTGAACCCAGCAAGGTTTCCTTTAATGGCTTCCAAGGCATCATCCCGGTTCTTTTCTCCCAACTGAAACCAGAATGAGGCAGATACCAGTGAATTAGTTTTAAATAGTATACGAGCATATGAAATAGGAGAAGTAGGCCATTCGGCCCCATCGAGCCAGCTCTGCCATTTAATAAGATCATGGCTGATCTGTTTGCGTTTCGAAATCCACATTCCCATTTACCTCTGATAACCATTCATTCCCTTGCCTAACAAGAATCTAACTATGTCTGCCTTAAATATATTCAATGACACTCCCCAGCCCCAACGCCTTTGGAGGCTGAGAGTTCCAAAGTCGCATAGAGAAAAACTTTCTCCTTATCTCTGTCCTAAAAGGGCAACCCTTAATTTTAAAACAGTGCACTTTAGTTCTGTACTCACCCACAGGAGGGAACATAATTTCCACATCCACCTTGTCAATACCATTCAGGATCTTTTATACTTCAGTCAAGTCACCTCTCACTCTTCTAAACTTTAGTGGATAGGATTTCCATCTGTACTTCTCTTTAGCTCTGAAGAAGTCATACGGATACAAAACGTTAACTCTGTTTCTCTCTCCACAGGTACCGTCAGCCCTGCTGAGTATTTCCAGCATTTTCTGTTTTTATTCCAGTGGAAACAAGCCCAGTCTGTCTGACTGTTCTTCATAAGATAACCTGCTCATTCCAGATATTAATCTAGTAGACTTGCTCTAAACAACCTCCAACAAATTTACATCCTTCCTTAAATAAGACCAAAGCTGCACACAATATTCGAGATGTGGTTTCACCAATGCCCTGTATAAAAGTAAAGATGTTATGCTTCAGTTATTCAATTCCTCTCTTAATAAAGGATAGCATTCCATGAGCCTTCTTAATTATTGCTGTACCTGCATACTAACTTTTTGTGACTCATGCACTAGAATACCTAGATCCCTCTGCACCTTGGAATTCTGCAGCTGTTCTCCATTTAAATAATACTCTGTTTTTTAATTCTTCCTGCCAAGTTTAACAACTTCATATTTTCTTACATTATGTTCCATCTGCCAGATTTTTGCCCACTCAATGAACTATCTATATCTGACTGCAACTCCTTATGTCCTCTTCACAACATACTTTCCTATCTATCTTTGAGCCATCTGCAAATTTGGCTGCCATGTCTTCACTCCCCTCATCTAAGTCATTGATACAAATTGTAAAAAGTTGAGGCCCCAGCGCAGACCCCATTCGTCACATCCTGGCAATCAGAAAAAGACCTATTTATGCATACTCTGTTTTCTGCCAGCCAGCCAGCCAATCTTCTGTCCATGCTAATATGTTACCCCCTACACCATGAGCTTTTATTTTCCACAATAACCTTTGATGTGGCACCTTATCAAATGCCTTTGGGAAATCCAAGTACAGCACATCTACAAGCTCCCCTTTATCCACAGCACATGTTACTAGTTCAAGGAACTCTAATAAATTGGTTGAACACAATTTCCCTTTCACAAAACCATGCTGAATCTTCCCAATTACTGAGTTTCTCTAAGTGCCCAGCTATAACCTCCTTAATGATTAATTCTAACATCTTCCCCATGACAGACATCAAGCTAACTGGCCTATAGTTTCCTGCCTATCTACCTTCTTGAATAGAGGGGTTATATCTGCTACTTTCCAGTCTGATGGAATCTTTCCAGAATCTAGGGAATTTTGGAAAATTAACACAACGCACCTACTATCTCATTAGCCACCTCTTTTAAGACCCTAGGGTGAAGTCCATCAGGACCCGGAGGTTTGTCAGCCCGCAGCTCCATCAGTTTGCTCAGTACCGCTTCCCTAGCGATTGTAATTTCACCAAGTTCCCTTCTCCCTTCCATCTCCTGGTTTACAGCTATTATTGGAATGTTTTTTGTCTCCTCTATAGTGAAGACAGAAGCAAAATATTTCTACATTTCATCTGTCATTTCCTTATTCTCTACTAATAACTCCCCACTGTCACTCTCTTGAGGATGAACACTCACTTTACTTGCACTTTTTCTTTATAAAACACCTGTAGAAACTCTTGCTATCCATTTTTATATTTCTAGTTAGCTTCCACTTGTACTCTTAATTTCTTTCTCCTGATTAACCTATTAGTCATTCTCTGCAAATATATTCTGACCAATCATCTGACCTGCCACTCATCTTTGTTCAGTTATAAGCTTCTCCTTTAGTTCGATGTTTTCCTTAAGTTCTTTAGTTAACCACGGCTGGTGGGTCCTCCACTTAAGAGTTTTTCTTTACAGTAGGAATATAGTTATTCTGAGCATTCTGAAATATCCTCTTAAGTGTCTGCCACTGCTTCTCTATTGATTTACCCCCTAGCCCAGTATCCCAGTTTATTTCATTTCACTCAGCTTTCATGCCCACATATTTGCCCTTATTTAAGTTTAAAATGCTAGCCTTAGACCTGCTCTTCTTCCTTTCAAACTAAATGTAAAATTCATTCATATTGTGGCTGTTGCTACCTAGGGGTACCTTCACTCTAAGGTTGTTAATTAATCCTGTCACATTACACAATACCAAGTCTAATATAACCTGCTCTCTGATAGTTTCTTACAGCAGCACATTCTGGAACCAATCTTGAAAGCATTCTATGAGCTGCTCATCCCGGCTACCACTACTAATCTGATTTTTCTAGTTTACATGTAGATTAAAACCCACCTATGATTATTGCTGGCCCTTTATCACAAGCATCCAATATTTCTTCTTGTATACTTTGCCCTACATTGTGGTTACTGTTAAGGAGCCTGTAGGCCCCACTGTAGACATATGAAGCTGTGATATTATTTGTAGGAATAGTACTTTTGAATAAAGAAAATCACCTTTTCTTTTATCCTAATTACAAAGAGAAAAACAATTTAGTAAGCTCTTCCATATTTAATATGCTTGTACTTTTTATATCCCTGCGGTTGTGATTTTTGCACATGTTCCAAAAGTAGTAGTAAAATACTACCCCACAGGGAGAGGGTGGGACAACAGAAAAAAAAAACAATGTTGAGGAAACCTTTATCTGCACCTGCTAGGGAAACCATAGAGGTCTGGTAACAGATCAACATCTTACATAATGGTACATGGGATGGGGAAGGAAAGCTACTCATATTTTCCTCTTCTTATGTGAAGCTAAAAAAAAGTACCTACTTTGAGTCAGACAGCTGTGGAGTAGTGGTAAGCAGGGGCTCCCTCAGAGACAGGAAGAATACAGAGGGCTATTCTCACAGAACTCTCAGCAGCTGATTTTACAGCTGCCCTGGCAGGGGCCTGCCAAGCAGGCTGCCCACCAAGTAACAGACAATGCAAGGTGCAAAGAGCACAGCATGACAAAGAAAGTCAAAAAGCATTTAGATAACCTCAAAAGTTTTTAAAACAAAAGAAAAATAAAATAAAATCACTTAGCCTATCAAATTAAATCCCTAACAAATGATAAACAATTTCTACTACCATTGACTCATCCAATCTCCTGACTGGTCAATTGAATCACAGGTACCTCTAATATCTCACCCCATCTCACAAATTTCATCAGGAAAAAAATGTCTCAGGCTATTAATCCAATCTTACAACACAGGCTATTCAACTTTGACCAGTTGCATACTACCCTTATCCATGGTTCCATAAACACAAAATCCACAGTGTCTTGTGCCAGTTAGATAATCTGTTTATCCTTATAATCATCAATTCAAATAGATAGTAATCCAAACCTTTATTCTTAAAACGCTGATAGACAGCATTAACTATTTTAGATGGGTATCTGCTGAGCGTGGGAAAAAAAAACATCTAATTTGTGCAAAACTCAAATATCAAAATATAACCTGTTAACTCAGTATGCACATATTCTAATTTTGGAATCACATACTCTGTAAAAAATTTGCTTGTATTTAACACTGGCCCAGATTTTTTGGTAAAAAATAATGTGGTTCAGTCTTCATTTTTAATGCATAAGTTGAACTGCAATTTTGGAGGAGCGAAGTTGGGACACTTAAATGATAGATGCCTACTTAACACTGTTATGATCTCAGCTGATAATACTACTGGACAAGTCAGATCCCAGAGTGAAACCTGGCTTGGTAGATCCCAACTTTGTGTTTTTTTAGAAACCATGCAGGTTAGTTACTGAACACATTCACAAGAGTCTGCCAGTATACTCTTAACACAAAGAATAAACTTTAAACAAGAAAAAATGAACTATAATGCAGTAGACAAAAAGGTTGGAAAGATTTCAATACAGATACCAAAAAATATTTAAACTCACACTATTTCTTTTATCCCAGTAGCCCTTACAGATACAAACTCCCCCAGTAAAGGTTCACCACTGTCTCAACACCAAGGTTTCTTGCTTGGGTTAGCTCAGTTTCAAACAGTTTTTGCTTGGTGAACTTTGCATTCACTAGATGCTTTTCTCTCCCTGAGACACCCAAAAACTGCAATCTAAACTCATTACTTCAACTTCGGAGCAAACACCCGAGTTCCCTAAATTCAATTCGTCAGCAGACTTAGAGGAATTTATATTAGAGAGATTAGGCCTTCTGCCTGCACTTTCTGGTATACACACACTAACTGACTACCCTTCTGTGTTTTCCTGTCTCTCTGTGTGTCTCTGAACCCCAGTTGCTAGGCAACAGCACAGTGTTTTCTACTTTATGTTGTTTTTTAACCACTAAATTACTAACCCCTTGGTAACCCATCTCCTCACTTCAAGAGTTGCAAAACCTCAAAAATGCATGTATACAAACAGGGCCCCAGGCTTCCCAGAACCCAGCTCACAAAAATCTCTAAATGAAAATGAAAATACACCTAAATACAAAATATAAATTAAACTTAACGCCATACATTGTTCCTAACAACACATCAGAAAAAGTCAGGGCTTATCCATTTAAGCGCAAGTAAATTTTTAACATTGTGATCAATCTTAAAACTGCCAAGCCACCTCTCTGGCACTGAAAATTGTCTTTTACAAATATAGAATCTCATTCCTTCAGATTTTAATTATAGTTGGCAATCTTTAAAAATGATGATTTATTTACTTTTTCTGTCTCCTTTACATCTCTCAATTCCACCTTTTTGTCCTCTCTTTATTTCACTTTCTGTACAAGATTTGACATTGAATTAATTAGCCTCAGTCGGGATTATTCAATCTGATTGGTTAGGAAGATTCAGTTGCTTGCCCTGCATGCATCGGTCCTAGTTCCCCCGTAGAAGTCGCCATGTCATTTTGTCTTTCTAATAAGCACAAGTTCCAGTCCAAAGAAAGTCTGTGGGCAAGTGTAAGCCTTGTGAATAGCTGACACTGTGTATTCATGGCTGACAGCAAAATCCAGACAATCACTTATGAATTTCAGCTTTTTTCCACACCTTTTCTCATTTTTCTTCTTGAAGTTATTGGGGTGTTTATTGGATTATGCTCACCCAATGACAATTTATCTGCAAGCTTCAACAAGGGGGCAAAAGTGGGCTAAATTACGTCACAGCCAAGTTCAAACCTGTGTCCACCCTATATTCACACACACATTTCCAAGAGTTGAGAACCATGTCTTATTTTCCACTTGTTAACTCTCAATGTACCGGTTAACTGTATCAGCCCCATCATCACCCCTTTAGAGATCAGTTAAGGCAGCACAGACTGGGAACAAAACCTGACACCTTCCTGACCTCTACTCACTGATCAAACCAGTTAGGCCCATCAGGGCATGTTTGAAGGTCTTAATCTTTTTTTTCTTCATTGAAATCAAGTTTAATTCTGGGTCTCTCTTCATTCATAATCCCTCTTCTTTGAACTCAAAGCAATCCAACAAAATCTCTTTAGAAGGAAATGCGCTCCAAATTACACAGAATATTCAGAACATAATCTCACCATGAGTTACATTAGATTAAAATATACAGCTATTATTTAATAGGAAATTGCCTCAATTCTCACCAAAACTCTCGAGGACTTTCTTTTCCAATAAATTAAATAAACCGTCTGGAACAAAAGCATATCTATAACACCACTGAAGAATACCTTCGGCTTCACACTGCTCAGAAGTCGCAGCTTTTGCTTCTGCTCCTCAAACTGTCGTCGCTTCCGTTCCTCTTCCATCATCTTTTGCTGCTGTTCAAATCGCTTCCTGCAGAAACAAAAGCGAATAAAGGCTAAATCAGAGAGTGGTTACTGTAATAGTACAGTTATCTCTGGACTAACCTATTTCTGAATCTTTCCTATGTAATAAAACTGTCCAAAGTAAACTATTTAAATTAGAGTCAGTGGACTGCCTTTCAGTGGAAGACCTTATTAAATGGCCATTCATTTCAATGCAAATTTTTCAAAAAAAAAATCAAGAATTTCTCACCCCTTTCTTATCCTTTGAGCATAGTTTACATCTGGAGAGTACAAACAGCTGCAAGTGCAAGTAGAAATGAAATTCTCCTGATACATATTACTCACGACTGATAGTATTTGAGCATGCACTGGGGAGCGAGGAGAGAGACAAATAACCACACTGGTAGTTAAAGAAAAAAAATTAACCATTTACATACTGCAACATAACAGGTGACTTGATGATCTACTTTTACAGCTCTGACGCCAGGTCTATGTTTGCTGGGTTTAAGAAAAATCAGGAACTCTCAAGATAAGAATTTTTAGGTTCGACACCTGCTAACCTTTTGTTCAATATCTGCACCCTTGGTGAATCACTTGCACTCCTGAAGCTGTCTAAAACAATAGCTTAGTTTTGCATATTTATTTTTAAAAGGAAAAGACAATAAATTATGTAACTACTCCAAAGCAATTTAGAATCAGAAAACCATCTTACTGTTGCTCTTCAGCAAACTGCTTTTGCATATCTGGCGTGTACTGTGGCGGTGAAGGACGCATCCCCATGTAATGATGCTGTGGCATAAATGACATTCCAGCTGGAGGCATTGGTCCCATTGCCATTCCACCCTAAAAGGAATAAAAGATTAAAATGATACCTCTAAACGAGCATAACAAGAACAAAATGGGTCATTCAATCCAATTTGCTTGCCTTGTTGTTTCGATCCATGTACAGAACCTGCTCATCTCCTTTGTACCCTCTACTCCTTGTTCAACAATAATGTGCCCTGTGATAGAAACATCACCATGGTAGCCCAATGCTCCCTTGAGCAAGTTGTTAATAATTAAGCAAACATTGTATAATATATGGGAAATCAATTGACATCTAAGTGTACCCTTTAAATAAACATTCCATTTGCAATGTCTATTAACAAGAACTGTTTTCATTTGATAATGCATTTAAATTATATGCGACAATAAATAAATACGAGTACTATATCCTAGGGCTAACTTAGAACAGTATCTCACACAGCAGGGGGTAGAACTGTTGCATCAACAAATCTAAACCTGCAAAATGTCACTGTGACTTCCCTGGTTTGAGAGTTGGGGGTTGGGAGAGATAAGCATGGGCAAAAATGCAGCTTATATATATATTTCTTCTCCCCCAATATTTTTGTTGGAGGTTGGGGGGGGGTGGTGGCAGGACACGGTATGGAACATCTGCTCCCCTACAATTTCTTGATCTCCCTGTGAAATTCGCACTTTAGAGATCAAGCAGGTGACTCCCTCCATACAGCCTTGTAGATTGTGCGAGTGCTGCTTGAGATTGACTCTCTCTCGGATTTTCCCCTCACTGGAGGCAAAAAATGAGTGCCACTTTTCAGCACCTCTCCACATTTACACAGCTGAGGTTGGGAACTCCACCTGTGAAGGAAATTGTGCCCAATGTTCGCAGCATTCCAACACATCTGATTTCATACGTAAATTCAACGAAATATATCTCCATTCAAAATGGCACATTTGATGAACAGGGGTTAATTTTGTGTATAGGTGAAGTTTTCATCACAGAATTACCTGCATAGGCATTGCTCCAGGAGGCATCTGTGAACCAAAATTCATTCCCATCATGCCCTGCATGCTGGGCTGCATCACAGGTACCATGGGGAAACCCTGCTGTTGCTGCTGTTGTTGCATTGACATCATTCCTATACAAACACACAAATGGTGAAATGGAAATCTTCATTTAAACTCACCAGTTCAGTTTTACAAAAACTAAAGAGTAACACAGCAATTAGTCCAACACCATCAGAAACACTCCGCTACTCAGCTGTCTAAATACATCATATTCAGCTAAACATTACCAGGAAAAAATGATGTTTAGCTTTTGAGTCTGTTATATACAATGGTTTACCACAAACGATGTGGTCATTAATGACATACAGATTGAGATCCCTCTGCCCACAATGTTTTGACAACATCACAAAAGCTTAAATGTCAGAATGTTTACAATACCAAAAGCATTTAAAAAAAGCTCCTCTTGCCAAGAGAGGGCAACATCTAATGACTCAGTACATAATCCTAAATTATGTTTTACTGGTACGTATCCTCAATACAATTCATTTAGCTGTTGATTGGGGTTATAGTCACCAGTAAAATCTGTAAATATTAGAGACCTAGGAATGAGTACAAAGCATTGTATGCAATAAATACTGAGGACTTGGATAATTTATCATCAACATATTCTGGCCCTTTTCCCCTCAATTATCTCCCTTCCCGTCATGAATGTGACAATGTATGATAAGATTTAGCTCCACAGGTGTTGTCCAAACAAGGGTGAGCCTTGATGGTGTGCGTTAATATACACTTCAATTTTGCAATACATTACTTTGATCACTGTAGCTCACTCAGCCTGATCCCAGTCTCATTCAACATCCACACTTCCCTGGAAAAATCTCTGGAGAGCGACCAAAAACAGAAACATTTCTAAATGTTTTCTCCCTCATGGTGGTGGTCATCCTAGTGGCTTGCCTCTCTTCTGCAGTAAGCTCCTTGACAAGGGAACATGCATTGTCTGCTGGTAATCTTGAAGCCTTCTGCAACCAGTAAGAATCACAGGGTATAGAGTGTCTTAGAGACACTGATAGCAACATTCTGATTTTAGCTGCCAAGATCTCCTTCGTTTTTGCTGGGGTGTTTTTACTTGTCAATGCTGAGCTTCTTTTAGTTTGATTGGACAGTATGATTCTTTCTTACATTAGTGGTACTGAAAAAGGGATATTTGTCTTGATTGTTGTTTGGTGACTGGGGCAACCCAACATCTCCAAAATAGGTCCATTCCCACTGGCAATACGTTTCCATGACCAGCCCAGCGCAGGCACGGTCCTGCTCTTTGTCGCTCAGTACATAACATGGGCTCAATCCGTAAGAATTAATAAATCCTCCCTACTTATATAATATACAGTGAAACATGTTAATTAGGGACACAAAGGGCCTGCATCATGTGGCTTGTTTTGTTGGTGTTTGCAGGTTATTTTCAAAATGGTCATTTTATGTAAATCAGATAAGTCAAATATCTCTGAATTGGCTTTATCTCCTCTAAAGTTGCTCCTTTTATTCCAAC
The DNA here is from genome assembly GCF_017639515.1 of Carcharodon carcharias. Taxonomy (NCBI): domain Eukaryota; kingdom Metazoa; phylum Chordata; class Chondrichthyes; order Lamniformes; family Lamnidae; genus Carcharodon; species Carcharodon carcharias. Next base: position 157,957,267 of record NC_054476.1, on the reverse strand, counting down.
TTGCACCTGGGATTGTGCCCAATTCTAGCGCTCTGCCAGCAGGATGTGATTTAAGAGCATTTTCTGTTTGTTCAGTTTCTCAGTTCACTGGTGTCCCAGCGTCCTTCTCATTGAGGATGTTGTGATCCTTCTAAATTCTACAACCTTCTACATTGGTAGCCTGCACAGATTTAGGTGGCTTCCACAGGGATGAAGTGTCTGGACAATCCCAGTTTAATTGGGAGAAATTAATGTCTTGCAGGCACCTGTCAGGAATTCTTTCCCTCCCTCTGCTGCAGCTGCTAACATTATAAGTGTTGGGCGGGGTCCGGGGGGGGGCTGCTGCTGCTGCTGATAGCAGCTTTATCAGTACCTGGTGCTGTTCCAGTCTTTTGTCTAATGGGGAGTTCTGTGTCCAGCATCCATAGCAGGAGAGAAATCATTTGATCCCCAGGATAGATGTGTGCCACCATTCAACCCCAGAGATAGTGGTTTCTTGCCCTCTATGAGTTTTGAGTAAAGAGCGTCCCCAATACACAACAGCAGTTCCTTCACCCCTGCAGACTCACACTGATCTGTGTGTCTTGCATTTTAAGTTGTAAACAGACTTATCACATCAAAGGCTGCCCATAGGTTATAATTTGCGAGCGCCTGGAGATCAAGGTGTAGTTTGTATCTGTTATCATGCATTTCATAACTTTTAATAAGCATCAGTTTTTGGCAGGTGTCTGTGTTTTGGGGGTGTCCTTTGATTCCGTTTCAAGTAGCACATAAAATACAAAATGGATGATTTTAGTCAGTTTTTCTTCCCTCCCACCTCTGCACTCTGGCCCCACCAGATCCCCAAATATTGACATATTGAAAGATAGATGTATCTATTATGCTGTGCAGTGATAGTTGCTCTAGCAAACAAATAATCCATTGGAAGCTTAACAAATCATAAACCATTGATTAGTAAACAATAATTAGTTCGTCACATTATATATCCCACATTTCTCTTATTTAAAATGAGTTCATTATCACATAAGACGTCCAAACATCTTTTGTGAACACACTTCCAAAATATGCTAAACACACAAATAGGAGAAATTTTACAAATATATGCACAAATTCTACAATTCTATTCTACAGAGTGAAAAATTTAAACACCACCTCTGAGAAAGTCAAGAGTAATCTTAGCTTTGAGTTAGACTCCCGTCCCAAATATGGCAAATCAAGCTGATTAAGTGATTGAATTTCCACCATTTAAGCTACCCTTATGTCATTAAACCAGAGAAGCTGAATCATGTAGACCAGGAATGAATCACTTTTGATCCCATTTGTGCTGAGCTGATGCAATGGTAAGTGTATTTCTGAATTAGCTGATCTCAGCTGGGGCTGTGGAAAGGGTACTAGAATTGACTCCAATATCACCAAGGAAAATTATCCAGGATTCTAAATCCGGTCATTGTCCAGTAAGTGCCAGTGTGAACATCCCTGAGGGTGGGTTTGGAAGTGGCGGGGTGGCACCATCCATTAATAGCTGACACCTGTCATTTCACTATTTGCTCACAGGCTTGAAGAATGGTCATGTGGATGAGGTATCGCAGAGTGACTTGGCACCTATGGAATCATGCTTAAACAAAGAGTCAGCATCTTAAGGGAAGGAGAGAAAACTGGCAGAAGAAGACAGGAGGGTGAAAAAGAATTCAGAACATGCCTTGCAACCAGAAAAAAAGAGATGTACAATTACCACAGCTTTGCAGATGCTGTACGTTATGAGTAACTTTGAAGTTATATTCATTTTCACCCAAGTCAGAGTTCAGCATTGGATAATCCTGTGTCTTAGACCTGTGGTGCTGGCTACATTGGGTTTCCATGGTGTCAATAGTAAGAAATGTTTGAACTGATAGAAAACTCTCCAAATGCCACTTCAGTGTAGCTCATTCCTAAACACTTGCGATGTTAGTTCAGATGAAGATAGCACAGAAGGTGATACAAGAAGTCCACAAAATGAGAAATGATTCTGTTAAAAGGTTATCTTTTGATTTTCTCTGCACATGGGCAGGGGAAAAACAATTAAAATGTTACGAGTCCTACAGAAGGCTATTGGATAGAAGCATGCAGGGTGTAGTATTGCAGTGCATAGATCAAAACATCTCAAGATTCGATCCCTATGCTGAACTAGCTGGTCTCATTGGGTATTCCAATTAGCTTCAGTGTCTTGCGTTGTGAGGTTTCCTAGTGTTCCTAAAGATAAAAACAAAAAACTGCGGATGCTGGAAATCCAAAACAAAAACAGAATTACCTGGAAAAACTCAGCAGGTCTGGCAGCATCGGTGGAGAAGAAAAGAGTTGACGTTTTGAGTCCTCATGACCCTTCCACAGAACTGCAGAAATATTTCCAGTTCTGTGGAAGGATCATGAGGACTTGAAACGTCAACTCTTTCCTTCTCCACCGATGCTGCCAGACCTGCTGAGTTTTTCCAGGTAATTCTGTTTTTGTTCCTAGTGTTCCTGCTGCTGATTGCTTTTCAGCAACTCCAGGCAGTAAGTGCGTATAGATGCTATTCTTGATGGTGACGCCCTCCCAAATAGGCTGAGGCAACCACTGCCTGAGCTGCGTTCGTCTCTGGGGCAAAAGTACCAGAGGATTCCTGGAGTCATTCCTCACTAAGAGTGAGAACCTTGAGTGAGGGAGAGAAGGGGGATTTTTTTTTTTTAAATGCAGCATTACAAACTGCCAGAACGATAATACAGCTGTACATAGTATAGGTCACCTGGGCAAATGATCTGGTTAATAAATAATTACTGGAATAAGTTTTTTTTCTAAAAGGAAGTACCCTTTTGGTTCTGACGACAATACAGGAACAGAAGTCAAAGAGTTATTATTCCCAATAAACAAAGTAGTTAAAAGCAAAATCCTGCAGATGCTGGAAATCTGAAACAAAAACAGAAAATGCTGGAAAAACTCAGCAGGTCTAACCGCATCTGTGAAGAGAAAGACAGAATTAACGTCTCAAGTCCGTATGACTCTTCTTCAGAGCTAAAGAGAAGTAAAAACGTGATGAAATTTATACTGTTTAAGGGGGTAGAGCAGGTGAAGCTGGATAGAAGGCCAGCGACAGGTGGAGGCAAAGGAGAGACTGACAAAGAGGTCATGAACAAAAGGACAAAGGGGGGGTTAATGGTAGTAGTACTGGCTAAAGGAGGTGCTGATGGTGGCATTAAGGTCAGAAAGCAGAATGTGGTAATAGCAAAACAAGGGTAAAGCACTCTGGAAAGAACAACATGAACAAGTGACAGATGGCCCTAGTGGGGGTGGGGTGGGGGGGAGGGGACAGTGGTGGGGAAAAAGATTGAAAATAGGATAAGAAGTGGGGATAAAACAATGAATATAAATAAAAATAAAAATAAGTGGATAAAAAATAAAAATAAAAAAATAAAAATGAAGATTGAAAAAAGGCAATTAAAAAGGGGCATGGATGGAGGAGAGAGTTCATAGTCTGAAGTTGTTGAACTCAATGTTAAGTCCAGAAGGCTGTAAAGTGCCTAATCGGAAGAAGAGGTGCTGTTCCTCCAGTTTGCGTTGGGTTTCACTGGAACATTACAGCAGACCAAGTATGGCCATGTGGGCATGAGAGCAGGGTAATGTGTTGAACGGCTAGCGACAGGAAGGTCTGGGTTATGCTTGCGGACAGACCGAAGGTGTTCCACAAAGCGGTTACCCAGTCTGTGTTTGGTCTCTCCAATGTAGAGGAGACCACATTGGGAGCAGCGGATGCAGCAGACCAAATTGAAGGGGGTGCAAGTGAAGCACTGCTTCACCTGAAAGGTGTGTTTGGGCCCTTGGATGGCAAGGAGGGAGGAGGTAAAGGGGCAGGTGTCGCACCTTCTGCGATTGCATGAGAAAACAAAGTAGTTGCCTCAGATTTAAATTTAATACCCAAATTCATTCCATTGTTGATTCAGCATCTTTTTAAATTTCCTTTTTATTGTTGAGATGATACAGCTGAAATCAGACTCAATTGCAGGCACACACAACAGTCTGTAACATTAAGTCAGTGAGCCTTTGCAAGGGGCATTAATAAGAATAAATATAAACATTTATAGGGAGTATAAATTGGGAACTGGGTGTAATGGTATTTCTTCCAGTCTTCTTGTTGCTTGGAATTGCAAATCTTTTTCAGGAGTCGCAATGGGCATGACTTCCACAAATTATAATGTATTTGAAGAGCAAATAATGAATTGGAAGACCTTTTGTCATGCTGCTTTCAAAGAAAGGCCACAACGACTGTTCAATTTAATCTGGAATATTAAAACAATGGTGTAATGAAAACAGGCTTTTTTGTGATTTTAAATAGATAGATAAATCCATACTAAAAATAGCATCAGCTTGCTGTGCCCCACAGATCTCTCAGCAGAAACTTTCTTTGTTCTGTGGCAAGGTTACACCGTGCATAGCCAATATTTGTGATGTCCTAGATTAGGTCAACCCTCATCATCTTATTTAGTGTAAATGTCCGACTCAAAAGTAATTTTTCTGCTTGTTTCATATCCATGTTCAAACACTATTTCTGCTTCCAAGGGATCTTTGGCAGGCCTACATTTGTGAATTCAATTCGTTGACAATTTTCCACACATCGGAGGCATATTGATAGAATTAAACCACGCTTTAAAGGGATGTGAAACATAGATAGGAGGTTGGCTAAAAGATTGAAAACAAAGATCAATACTTAATTGATTCCTTTTGAACAGGCAACCTGTAAACAGTGATGTCAATCAGGTGATCTGAACGTGGATATAGGTATACATCAGAATTTGCCTACTGACCTTCAGAAGGGCATAGGTTAGCGAATTGAACAGATGACTTAGTTGAAATTTCACACAGAAAGAAGTGAAATGGTACACTTTGAAAGGAAGGATGAGAAGAGAAAACATACACCAAAAGCAATTAAATTTTACAAGGAGTAGAAAAGCAGAACGGTGACTTACACAGCCCTTTAAAATGGGATTTGGCTGCAAAAAGTAAGCATCAGGGACCTGTGCTTTTTGCTATTTATAAAAACAAAAAACAAAAACTTGTACTGGCCTAGCATCTTTAATGTAGGAAAATATCCCTAGGCACTTCGCAAGATCAGAATCAGATAAAAATTGAAACGAAGCCAAAGGAGATTTTTTTTATTCATTCATGGGATGTGGGTGCCACTGGCTAGGCCAGCATTTATTGCCCATCCCTAATTGCCCTTGAGAAGGCGGTAGTGAGCTGTCTTCTTGAACCACTGGAGTCAATTTGCTGTAGGTACACCCACAGTGCTGTTATGGAGGGAGTTCCAGAGCTTTGACCCAGTGTGAAGGAACGGCAATAAGTTTCCAAGTCAGGATGGTGAGTGGCTTGGAGGGGAACTTCCAGGTGGTGGTGGTCTCATAAATCTGCTGCACCTGTCCTTCTAGGTGGTAGCAGTCATGGGTTTGGAAGGTGCTATCTAAGGAGCCTTGGTGAGTTCTTGCAGTGCTTCTTGTAGAAGGGGTGGGGAACCAATGGTTTAGTCAAAGTAGGACCTTTAAGGAGGATCTTAACGCTGAACCGATGCAATTTATTGGTTAGACTGTAATTAGAATGTAGTGTCAGATTCAGTTCTCAATTTTAAGAACTATATCAAGGCCATGAGAAGAACAGGAGGCTTACTGAGAAGATACCAGAGAAGAGATTATAGGGCTTTAAAAGATATACTGGGAAAAGCTATTTCCACCTTTTGGTGAGTCAGTAAATAGACAGCAAAATTCTTTATCACCGAACAAATGTTCGGTTGTTGTAAAAATGTTTTTACAAGACATACCCATGCAAAACAGCAATGAAAACAAAAACAGAACAGCTTTTAAAAATGATCTGAATAAATATTTGAAAAATAAAAATTTAACAAGATATTGGAAACGGGCAAGAGAAGGGAACTTAGAGAGCACTGTGATCATGCACAGACATAATGAGCTGAGCTTTGGGGAAGTTGGTGGCATAGTGGTAATGTCATTGAAGTAATAGCCCAGAGGCACAGACTAATGCTCTGGGGACATGGGTTCAAATCCCACCATGGCAGCTAGTTGAATTTAAATTCAATTAATAAATCTGGGATGTAAAGTTGGTCTCATGGTGACCATGAAACTATCATCGATAGTTTTAAAAACCCATCTAGTTTACTAATGTTCTTCCAGGTAAGGAGGGAAATCTGCCATCCTTCCCTGATCTGACCTGGTTCACAGCAATGTGATTGACAATTAACCACCCTCTGAAATGTTCAGTTCAGGGGCCATTAGGAATGGCCAACAAATGCTGGCTTTGCCAATGACGCCCCATGAAAGAATAAAGGAAAAAAAACATAGCCTCCTTCTGTGGCTGAGCTATCAAGAGTAAAAACCTATTCACGTAGAGAAGGGTGTGAATGAAGAGACCAATTCCAATCTCATGACCTCATAATTTACTGCAGGGTGAACCTGCTCTGAGCCCATTCACTAAAAAGTACTTTCAAGAAGAAGACTGTTTCAATGTCAAAAAAAAAATCCTTATAACTTGGGAGCTTCTCTGTCTTTTCAATCTGTTAAGGTTCTGTGTAAATAATTCTACATACAATGCTTAAATAACTGTGATTTTAAGAGCTTGTTGAAAAGAGTTAAAGTAACTAGGATGCAGCCACCCCAGTTAGCCCAAAGTTGTTTATTCTGTTGTATTGTACCTTAATCACCTCTTTGCCTTGGAATATTATTTTATCTGTTAATAAATTTGAACAAGCAGTTTTAGCTAATGTATATGTTGTGGACTAGTGCTGTAGGTTTTTTTCCAAGTCCTGAGATGAATATGTATCTAAGAGAAAGTGATTTGCTGCAAATCAGAGTTAATTATTAGACTGGGTTATTTTAACCTATGAAAAGCACTGAATACAAATGTAGAGTTCAATCCATGGAGGATTCAATCTATGTCTGGAAACTCTGGCCAGCTGTGAGCATGAGCCATGAGCAAAGACCCCAAACGTGTACCAGCTGGTCCTGCCTACACCAAACTTTGGGCCAGAGCTTGTGAGGAGTGGCAATCACAGTCAGATTGCCACTCTGCTCCTTTTTACTTTACTTTCACCTTCATCCGGCACTGCACTTGCCTCATCAGGCCAGAGTCAGAAGGTCGGGTGAGAAATGTGCATTGCAACAGATCTCAGAGGCCTTCAGTGCAGGGCAGCAGCATCAGGGGAAATCAAATCTCAACACCTTTTTACAGCACTAGCTTTTATAAAGCAGGTAAGTTTCAAGGTCCCAGCCACTGAGAAGCCAGGGAGAAAGTAAATGTGTAAAGTAAATGTGTAGGATGGGTGGGAGGTAGATTGGATCAGGGGAGGAGGATGGTCAGCTGGAGAAGGTAGGATGGGTTGGTGGCAGTCTGGTGGTCATTGAAGTTTGCAGGGGGGTAGTCAAGGGGGTGGGTTGGTCCAGGGGGTGGGCCAGAGTGGGTATTCAAGGTGTGGGGGGCAGTTGGGGTGGGGGGGGGGAGGGGGGGGGGGCGGTGGTGGTTAGAAGTGATTTTAATTCTTCTAATTTTTCCTGGATAACTATTCTTCCAGGAGAGTCAGAACCAACTGAAGTCTCCAATTTAAATCATAGTATCGGCTGCTTCCCAGTGCCAGGTAATTGCCCAACTTCCTGGGCAACTGCCATGCAGTCCTTGCATGGGGACTACCAGGCGATCACCCAGTGCATCTTCTGGGATACCTGCAGGATATTGGTGCCCTCATCCCAGTATCAATGAGATTCAGTCAGGCTTCTTGCAAGATTGGTGGGGTGGGTGAAGGAGAGGGTGGTGGGGGGAAATAAATGGGAAAGGTGGAAGGAAAGGAGGAAAGAGAACAAAAAGGGGTCTGACTGTTTAGCTCATTTTAGGGTAGGAGGGGAAGGGTTAGGATGATCTCATCCGCACATTGTATAAGGCATCCATGCACTGGACTACTACATCTGCTGAATAAATAACACAGACATGGAGAAGCAAGGGTATCTGGCATGCTCAGGGTGTACTCTTCTGAACATTTACATGCATTTCAATTTTTTAAAAATATTTCAAATATTTTATATGCTAAATCCAACAATTCAAAAACAACTCAATTGGTGCTTACTACAATAGGTTAAAAGAAACACATGCAAAACTAAGACAATACAATGAGTGTTTATACATCATATGTAATGAATCACAAATGGTGCAAGAACACAGAAAGGAAAATAATCAAGATATGCACGGTAGAATTGCAGTATTGCCATACATACCTTGGGGAGTAACTAATCCCCCTGATACTGGGAACATGAAGCTGCAACCAAAGTAAAAGAAAATAAAATTAGCAAAACAGATTCTCACTGAGTTTCAACTGCTGACGTCCTCGAAACCTACATCCCAATTAGAGAAAAAAATATCTTTATACAAAAGGTTGAAATTCTTTGTCACAAACAATTATTGAAATAGAGTCCATGAATATTTTAAAAATGGAATTAGCTAGGATTTGAAAGAGGAATATTAAAGGATATGGGGAGCTAACAGGAAGGTGGAATTATTCTGTGAATTACATTCAGTGGTCGGAGATAAATGGCAGAATAGACTTGATGGCCAGAATGGGCTGTAACTGTGCTGCAATATTCGACAATTCTATGCCAAGTTATTATTACCACTGTGGAAAGTGGCTGTGCAGACAGCTTGTTTAGGAGCAGGGTGTTCATACTCCCCTTTTGAAAATGGAGCCTCTAGCCTTGCCCACTTATCCTTCAGTGCTTGTAGAAATTTCTGCCTTCCCCCCTCCAAAATATTTCCTTAATAACAATCCCCCCAAAATATTTCTTTAATAACAATCACGCCAAAATATTTCCTTAATAGCAATGAATAAATTCCAGACAGAAAAATAAAAAATTAGGAATTATTTTTAAAATAGTCACTTACTATATAGAGATTTCAGTTCCCAGTATTTGATACAACACAAAACTGAATCTTTTTGTTTATTAGACAGCAGTAAGAATTATAGCCTACCGTAAAATGCAACACCTTTGATGTATGATGTTCTGTGGCAATTCTTAAAAACAGTAATGTCACACATAGATGTTTTGAGCATCTGTGCAGTATTGCAGTCAGTAATAAAGTTCTGAATCCATTGAAACTTTATTTCACCATAAGAAACTTTTTAGTGCATCACCATGTTGCGAGCTCCCGATCTCAGCCAGACCATGAGAAAGGCTGCAGCAGCACCTCAAGGAATGCCAATCCACCTGTTGAATGTGTGACAGAGCCTCTGCACCTCCCCTGGCTATTACTATATTATTATTATATACACAGCCTAGCAATTAATTTTAGCATAACACTGCACGGAACTCTATGCCAGCCCCACCTCTTGCTCAGAAAGGCACTGCGCAGTGACTGATTATTTGTGGGGCTATGGAAGGATGGAAAGGCGCCACAAGAAGGCCTTTATGCAAAGCTGGACGCACAAAGCAAATGTTCCCACCACTAAAAGTTTGACGTTTCTTCAGAAGATTTGGAATTACTTCAGGAATTCAGCATTGCATATTTTCATCTCATAAATAAACACATTTATTACATTGTGCTACCAAAACATAAATTTCTGACAAAAAGTTCTTAGCACAAGTACATTAGGTGAGTAGGTTTGGAACAAGAAATCTGGCTGATAGATGTTCACTTGCACTAAGCACAGTTAATGAAAATCAAACCTACTGAGTGAGAGCACTGGCTCTGGAAAGAAAATATTGGTGACAAACGTGATCTAGCAGGTTTTTCCACTTCAAACTGGAACTTACTCTGCATCAGAGTATCATTATGACTCATGACTTGACAATCCAACAGGGCATCTTAGAGGTAAATTTTTAAGGATAATCAGATGTTGAATTTAGTATAGAAAGTGGCTTGTAGGCAACAAAAAGGTACTAACAAGGTTACTCATGCAACATGACTCAGTGCAGCTTTAAACGAGTAAATGTGTCAGCCTTGGCTCAGTGGGAGAACTTTCAATGCTAAGTCAAAAGCTTTGGGTTCAAGCCCTACTCCACAGATTCAAGCTCTTCATTTTGGCTTATATTTTAGTCCAGTACTGACAAGAGCACTACACTGTTGGAGGTGGTATCTTTCAGACAAAATGTAAAACAAAGGCTTAGTGTGCCCCTTCAGATAATTTTTTTAAAAATCCCATAACCATTGAAGGAGGCACTGGAGCTATTCTGATATCCAAGCCCACAATTATCCCTCAATGACTTCATTCAAACACATTATTTGGTCAGTTATCTCACTGCTTTTAGTGAGACCTTGGTGTGTGCACATTGCCTGCAGTGTTTCCCTACATTACACTTCAAAAGTAGTTCACTGGCTGTGGAGCACTTTGGGACATTTTGTGTTTGCATGTGACTTTCGGTACTAAATCTAATGGCCAATTATTCAGAAACGTTTATCTCTAGGATGTACTGTTGCCCTGGCAAGCCCCCAAGTCATGGTGGTGCTACGCTGCAGTCTTAGTTGGAAATATCTGGGTAGTTGTGTTTGCCACTGCTATCTTCCATCTAGAGCTAGTGCTCTCACTCAGTAGGTCTGTTTCTTCAAACTACGGCAAGTGAACAATTTTCCCTGCGGTGTTACTGGCCTGAAGTTGAGTTACTCCACAATACATTAGTATGCTATTGTTTACATACACAAAGATCCATGAACATGTGCAGCCGACCCCATTCTAGTGCCAGTAAATACTGTATTTGCTAAAAGAGTTAGTTCTAACGCATTGCCAATACAGTGAATAAATTGGCAGCAGATTCCTCCTTAAAACGCTTTATTCTTTCTATGCATTGCTCCCCACCACCACCCCCAACACGTCTTTGGTTTCTAGTGATAACTGGTTTCATTGAATGCACCATCACATTGATAGAAGTTATAGGCAGAGTAGTCATACAAGTCTCCAAACAAGACTATTAGTACTAATCTATCCAAATCACAACAATATTTATAACATTTAATAAAAAGATAGAAAGCAGGCATATGTAAGCACCACCAATCCCCTTCCCCATGCACTAAAAAAAGTGAGCTCCCATGCTCAACAATGAACCACAAAGCTGTGCTACATGGGAAGAGAGAGGCCAGCAACTGAAGGGCTGGAGGGTAAAATGACAAGACCAATAATGTAAATCGGCCATTGCCCATTATCGGAATGAGGGAGCTATAAAGAAAAGCTGAGAGCAAGAGTGACAGTCCCTTTGTTTGGCTCACCAGAAGCACTTCAGGAGAGCTGGCATTTTATCAACTGCAAAATCTGGGAGTCACAATATAATTTAGTTATACTAGTGTCATAGAAGAAGCCATGAAATATTACTTCCATAAGTCAATATGAAAAAAAAATATACAACTTAGGGCAATACTTAATATATGAATCTCAAGGTTGTAACACATTCAAAAGTTGCAGATGATAAAGGTTCCAGGGATCTGGTCTGCAAAGTAAAGCTTTAGTTTGTGCCAATAACCATAAAATAGCTACCTTGAACGTATTTTTTCATACCAAGAGATACTCTACTGAGCAGTTTTATTAAGTATTTCCAATATTCACCCAATTAATTAACTGTAGATTTCTATGCAAACAACTCTTACGGCTATTTCCACCTTCCACCATGTTAGCCAAACAATTTTTTCATATTTGTCCTTGGGGATGTGGACAATACTGGTGAGGCACTAACTTGCTATGATGGGATTTAAACTCATGACCTTGAGATTGCTAGATCAGTACCATAACACTAAAACTGTTGCACCCAGTTTACTTTGCTGCTCATTTTATCCAAGTGTCAAAGGCCAAAATGTCTAGCACAAATTAAGCCAAAATAACAGAATCATGAACTGTGTCAATTCTCAACAACTGTAAAACCAGCTCACAACAACAGATCAAAAATGAAATACAGGTCGAGTATCCTTCATCTGTAAACTTATTACAGGTACCCTGTATTTCTTATTCAATGGTATATTTTACTTTTCTAGCCATTTTATTTACTTTAGACTATAGGTAGCCTTGGCTTCGGCCATTGTAATGAAAGTAGGCATAGGCCTATATGCGGTATCCGAAAACTGAAATTACCTGAAATCTGAGGCACAATTGGCCCCGAGGGTTTTGGATAAAGGATACTCAACCTGTAGTGCGAAAGTCAGAATTTAATATGATTAAGCCAAAATAAATTGTTTTTGGGGTTTTTTTGAGTAATCACGGGTACATCGCTCTGCATTAAACTTGAGCAAAATGGTTAAACATCCCTACTGTAGCTGGTTAACCTGATGGTAGGGGTGGGATTGGGTATGGCATGAGAGAGTTTGCATGGGGAAGGATGGAATGCCATGGACTGGGATTTAAGAAAGTGCTGCCGTAATAGATACTAATTTCGCTGCAAATGTCTTGTGGGTCTCCACTAGTTCTTAAATAACACTTAGTTACATCTTGGATCGAGAAGCAGCCCTTAGTTACAAATATTCCACTTTCCTACACAGATCAAATCACACATACGTAATTTAAAATTGAAATGCAGCTAGTTTATCATGTAGCTATTTTTATTCCCCCATGTTTCTTTAAAAGATTTAAAAGTCAACAGTAATGAACTCTGGCTGCTCTAAAGATTTGTGCACTTTTACATGTTCAGCCTCAATTCTTACATGGCTCACAGTATTTCAACAGAACTGTCAGTTCTGCACTGTAGCCATGCTTTGTGTTGTTCATTCTCTGAAAAAGTCGGAACGAAAAAGAAAACTTCCAATACTGCTCGCACTGTGCAGCCCGGGGGCAGATGAGTAAATGAGTGGGAGGGATGTTTTCCCCATAATCCTTCATCTCGCAAGTTAACAATCTCAGCACTTCTATCTGAAGGGACATTTTTCAATACTCAAATTTCCAATAAATCAATACAGCTCTCATGTTTCCTAGTAAACTGAGTGCAACAGCCAGTCTAAACGTGACTATTTTAACACAAATGCCATACAATCTTACTTTGCTTAATGTGCCACAGCGTTAAATATAATTGGTTTTGGGAACCTTATAAAAATAGATAGTTGATTCATATAGTTTCATATTACAGTCTATTAAAAATTAGAGATCAGGATGCTTTGGGGGATGTACTGTAAGAGGCTTCTTAAATAAGAGCCACATTTAACAGGAATGTCTGAGATGTTCAATACATCGAGGAAAAGGAGAGAATGTTCAGCAACTTCAATCCAATAATCATCAACCTTGCTGTCAGATGCCTTTTAAAATTAAGCTAGTAAAATTCATTCACTTGAATCACACGTCTAGCCAACATGGAGAGGAAGAAGGGGAAGAAGAGGAGAAATTAAGTATTCAATCATGACAAAATTATTGGATCAACTTTGGCATCTAATATATCTGCTCAGCATTCCTGCTTGTCGGCGGAGGGGGGTGGTATTTCTAAAAGCCATAATCACTGCCCTAAACAGCTTAGCCACTACTGCATCAAACTAAAATGGTTAGTAGCACAAAACAGCCTTCAAAGTACCTCAGCTTACAAATTCTTGTATTTTTTGTTACTTTCAAAAAAATAATCCACTCATGCAACAAAATGCAATAGAGAATACACAGCAGACATCATTAAACCAACACCAAGATCAAACTCTCTTTTCATCCCAGAAGTACCCAAAATTAAAAATTCGATACAGCCTAACCTGCTGAGCATGAGAAATATAGTTCATTCCATATTCACAGTAACTCACTGGGGAGATAATCAAGCAATTCCAAAACTGGTTTATCCCCTTACCCTTTTCCTGGCAAACTCCAAATTGCAAAGATCACTGGAGTTACATTAAGTGAGCTATGAATACTTTTATTTCCCGATTACACATATTTATTAATCGTTTTAATAAATGAGATTGAGGAGGTGGGGGGGGGGAAGAGAAGAGGGCAAAGAGTTAGGAGGAAATCACAATTCAAGTTTTGTTAGATCGCGTTGAGCCAAGCGACTTCCACCTAAATTAGTAATGCTCGATGAAAAGAGATAGGGCCGGATGAAAGATAGATGAAGCACGATCTCCTTTTGGAACATCAATTATTCAGTGTAAAGCACATCAGCTTCCCGTTCCATTCAAGTAACAGGGCTGCAGCTTGAAAGTAAGGAGGTTGGTTGGGGGTGGGGGGGGGGTGGGGGAGAGAGGGAGAGAATGGGATGCTGCATTCCCTTTTATTCAGCCCCAACCCACCCTTTTTCAACGGGGGTGGGTAGTGGGGGAGGAAAGAGGGAAACACGAAGTTTCATTAACAATTCTTTTGGGGAATCGGGAAAAGGGCTCGCAGCTTATTTTTTTATTATTTAAAAACTACACACAGTTGAATCAAAGTAAAGGTAAATTAAAAGACCAGATAGATAGAAACAAGAGCTTTCCGGCTGTATCGAGGCCACTCAGGGGGTAAATATCCATTGATGGTGGGGGAGGGGGGGGGGGGTACTGTGTGTGTCCTGGTCACTGACCCAGACTAACCCCATTTCCCCCCCTCCCCTCCCCCCATATCATCATCTTGAAGAGAGAGAGGGGCGGCCGCCAGCTCTCAGTGATACATTTAACCTGCCGCCGGCACAATCATAATTCATCATCGGATCTAACTGATGAATAACAATAAAACAACAACAACAAATGGAGAATCGTTGTACCTGCCGCCACTGCCATTGCCGCTGCCGCCGCTGCCGCTGCCGCCGCCGCCGCCACCGCCACCACCTGAACCCGGTCGCAGCGCCATCTTAATTCAGCTCCTTGTCAACCAGCAACTACTTCCGGGTCACCCCCCCCCCCCCCCCCCCCCCCCCCCCCCCGCCTCGCCCAGCCCCGCCCCCTCAAAGGTCACCGCCCAGTCACCTGTCACCAGCTGTGCAACTTCACTGTGTCAGCCAGTCAGTCTCAATCCAACATGTCCCAGACACTCCCAACATGTGTGTTTGTGTGTGTGTGTGTCCACCATCCTTTCTCCTTTTTTTTTGGTGGGGGGGTTAGAGAATGGTTTGGGGTGGGGGTTAGAGAGTGGTTTGGGGGGGGTTAGAGAGTGGTTTGGGGGGGGTTAGAGAGTGGTTTGGGGGGGTTTAGAGAGTGGTTTGGGGGGGGCGGTTAGAGAGTGGTTTGGGGGGGGCGGTTAGAGAGTGGTTTGGGGGGGGCGGTTAGAGAGTGGTTTGGGGGGGGTTAGAGAGTGGTTTGGGAGGGGGGGTTAGAAAGTGGTTTGGGGGGGGTTAGAGAGTGGTTTGGGGGGGTTTAGAGAGTGGTTTGGGGGGGGTTAGAGAGTGGTTTGGGGGGGGTTAGAGAGTGGTTTGGGGGGGTTTAGAGAGTGGTTTGGGGGGGGCGGTTAGAGAGTGGTTTGGGGGGGCGGTTAGAGAGTGGTTTGGGGGGGGCGGTTAGAGAGTGGTTTGGGGGGGGTTAGAGAGTGGTTTGGGAGGGGGGGTTAGAAAGTGGTTTGGGGGGGGTTAGAGAGTGGTTTGGGAGGGGGGGGTTAGAAAGTGGTTTGGGGGGGGTTAGAGAGTGGTTTGGGAGGGGGGGGGTTAGAGAGTGGTTTGGGGGGGGCGGTTAGAGAGTGGTTTGGGGGGGGCGGTTAGAGAGTGGTTTGGGGGGGGTTAGAGAGTGGTTTGGGGGGGGCGGTTAGAGAGTGGTTTGGGGGGGGTTAGAGAGTGGTTTGGGAGGGGGGGTTAGAGAGTGGTTTGGGAGGGGGGGTTAGAAAGTGGTTTGGGGGGGCGGTTAGGGAGTGGTTTGAGGGGGGGTTAGAAAGTGGTTTGGGGGGGGCGGTTAGAGAGTGGTTTGGGGGGGGTTAGAGAGTGGTTTGTGGGGGGGGCGGTTAGAGAATGGTTTGGCGGGGGGTTAGAGAGTGGTTTGGGCGGGGGGGGGGGTTAGAGAGTGGTTTCAGTGTAAATGTTTTTTCTGTCGTCTTTCCTCTTCTACATCATTTCTGCCCCTGCCTGCCCCCCGGCATGTTTTCTTTCAAAGTCTAAATTGTGTAGCCTTTTCAGAACAGGCCAGCCTGAACTAAAGGGACCCCTGCTACTTTTGTCATTCAGGCAAAATATAATTTGAGCGCTGCTAAAAAAAAAAGAGGCTTTTTATTTCGGTCTTGCACTCATCTGGACAATTCACAAGGGTATGCCATCGTCAGGGGAAACAACAATGTATGTTGCATGTAAAGGGAGTGCTGATTGGTTGGCAAGTGGACTCTGATTGGTAGAGGTGTTGCCATGGGGAAGGCACCAGTTGATGGGGACTGACAGTTAACTGCCAAGCTTTTTTTTTTGCAATTTAAACCAGGCAGCTTGACTCTGATTAGTCAAGACATTGCCCTGGGGAATGAAACAGCGAATGGCTGTCACTTATTTTGTTTAGCTGAAACAGGTGCAATGTGTGCACATGTTCTTTATGTCTACAAAGAACAGGACCCTGTGTATTAATATAAGTAGCTTCCTGTACACACAAATGTGCCACATTGTGAGCCTGACTGGCGATCTTAAATCAGTCGTCAGTGTAATTCTTGGCACACTGAGGATTAGTTAGCAAATGTTGTCCATTCGCAGAATCACATCTAATGTTGGACACTGTGTTTTGAGTTTTGCAAGCATAGGCTGGTTGGGTACAGTCTGTACCTTGCCCATTGCAAACAGCAGAAGGGACATGCTGAACAATCTGCCAGTCATTGGGACACACAGCCTACATACCTAGCATCACAATGGCACTGAAATGTATACACCACATTACGCATTTGTGTGATAGGCAGAACATATTTTTGGCTCGATGGTAGCTTCATGTTAATTTTTTTTACTCACTCAAGGGATGTGGGCATCGCTGGCTAGGCCAGCATTTATTGCCCATCCTGAATTGCCCTTGAAAGAGGGCACTTAAAAGTCAACCTCATTGCTGTGGATCTGGAGCCACATGTAGGCCAGACCATGTAAGGACAGCAGGTTTCCTTCCCTAAAGGACATTAGTGAACCAGATGGGCTTTTACGACAATCAGCAATGGTTTCATGGTGATCACCACACTTTTAATTCCAGATTTTTAATGAATTCAACTTTCACCATCTGCAGTGGTAGGATTCAAACATGGGTCCCTAGAATACTAGTCCAGAGACAATACCACTATGCCACAGCCTCTCCAGAAATACCACTCGTGTTGTTGCTGCATAGTAGCAGCATGAAACAGCTAGCATCACCTGTTGCTCAAATTTTTGAGATACCCTGCCCTTACAGGGTAATCTGAGGTAGACTGGACACTTTCCAGGGCCAAAAGTGAAAGCCTTGGGCTGATTCATAAGTTTGTGCGATATACATCATAAAATGATTTGATCAGGGTAGTCATCCCACAGGATGGTTTTGATGCACCCTATTTCAGCATCAAGCTTGCATGGTGAGCAAATGGCTCAGGCCCTATTTACGAGGTTGCCGATAAGGCCAATCTTTTAGCGTGTGGAACTTTAAGAATCCCAATGTGTGTACTGACCAGTGAAGGTAGGCTTGTGATAGGCCATGGTAGAGAAACCCTTGGTAGATTTCTCAACTAGTACGATAAGGAAAGGGATTTCATTTGACTGCTCTATTTCAAAAGTGAATTTGAGTGCAGGATGGAGCCCATTAAGACATGTAAGACACACAGCTGCAAATTTAAGTATAGCAAAAGTATCATCCAAAAATTGGAAATATGCAAGGGGTAGGAGGTTAGGTGTCACTCCATCAAAGATATGTTTCCCATGGAACCCAACAAAAATGTTTACAAGAGCTGGGTCTAGAGTGGATTCCATGGCAACACCATCTATTTGGGCATATGTGGTGTCACTAAAGTTGAACTCAGCTGCGCAAGTTGATGAGTTCATAAGCTCAATGAATACCGACTCACACAGTAGATGGCAGGTCTAGATCACCATGATATAATGCAAAAATAACTGTGCCCTCTAAGTGCATTGATGCTGCCTAGGATGGACAGGAAAATATTGGAAAACTAGCAATGAAAATGCAGGAAAAATTAAGAGAAAGGCTTGTATTTATACAGTGCCTTTCACAACCACTGTACATCTCAAAGTGCTTTACAGCCAATGACGTATCATAGAATTGTTACAACACAGAAGGAGGCTATTTGGTCCATTGTATCTGCACCAGCTCTCAAAAGAGCAATTCACCTAATGCCACTCCCCTGTAACCCTGCACATTTTTCCTTTTCAAATAACAGTCTAACTCCCTTCTGAATGCCTTAATTGAACCTTCCTCCAACACATTGTCATCTTTTCAAATGTAGTCACTTAAGTAATGTAGGAAATGCAGAGGCCACTTTGCACACAGCAAGCTCCCACGAACAGCAATATGACCAGATAATGTGTGTGTGAGATGTTGATTGAGGGACAAATATTGGCCAGAACACCAGGGATAACTGCCCTGCTCTTCTTCGAAATAGTGCCATGGGATCTTTTATGCTCACCTAATGTGGGGAAAATGAAGATGACCGATCACACTAGATAATAAAGTGCAGAAAGAAAGAGTTGCATCTATATAATGCATCTATATCTCTGGATATCCCAAAGTACTTTTTGGAGTGCAGTCACTGGAAGCACAGCAGCCAATTTGCACATGGCAAAGTCCCACAAACAGCAGTGTGATGACAAGAAGATCATCAGGTTTAGGAGTTGAGTATTGAAAATTGGCCAGGACATCAAGGAGAACTCCCCTACCACTCCTTTGAAATAGTGTTGTGGGATCTTCTACTTTCACCTGAGAGAACAGTTGGGGTCTTGGTTAATATCTCAGCAAAAAGACGGCAGCTCCAACTGTGCAGCACTCCCTCAGTAATCCACTGAAGTGACAGCCTAGATTGTGTGCTCCTGTCTCTTGAGTGGGATGTGAACCCACACAGCCTTCTGACTCAGAGCTAAGTGTGCCACTAACTGAGTCATATTTAACCTAAAATGCAGATGTTAGATTTGGAAATCCAGTTTAAGATTTGATGCATAATTTTGGTAAACAATTTGAAAAAATTCAGGAAGCCTATTTACTGTGGAAGTTACTATTAATTAGGTATCAAACTTGCTCTAAATTGCCAGATATGCAATTTTGAATACAGTGCAAGAGCCAGACAGAATAAACTAGAATTATTAGTACCATAAAAGCGGTTCAGCAGAGTAACTGACAGTGCAGCGGAAGTGACTGTTGTTGTGACAATTAGGACATTGTCTTTATATTTTGTTTTCTGAATCTCTAAGTTATGCTGAAGGTTGCTCCACTTCACTGTTTCAAAATGAAAGATAGGAGAAATTCTGTCTGCAGGAAGGAACAAATGGCTGTTAAAAAAAATCAATAGAGTTAAAGGGTGCTTTGATACCAAATGAATAGAGACCAAAATGTAATTTCCGCTTATTGCTTGTGACAAAATAAGTAGACCATTATACCACTCGGCAGCCAACAGCTCAAGGCACTATCTTTTATTTACCAAGGTACATTTTTGTTTGTTTAGCTCTTATTATTGAACTGAGTAATATCTTACTGACCTTCCTTCTTTCTATTTAATTTCATCTAAAGAAAGCTGTAGAGTAGTTTAGCCGATATATAGTTATCTATCAATTTATATCTTCCACATCATGAGGTCGTAAGTGAATGCGGCGTGTATCCCAAATAGTGTTCAGTAAACAATTTGTCCCAATTCAGGGTTTTATTAAACCTGGGCTACACCACTCCATGAGAGGAAGGGCCAGTTTTTGGTTCACAAGTGATTCTCCCTGCTTATGGATGCTGTAGTCTAACTGACTTTGAAAAATATACTTGGGAAAAACAGTAGAGACTAGATAAGAGTTCTTTATCATTTTGGATAATGGTACAAGTGTGCCCTATGGACACAAGAGGCCCGATATAAATGCAAGTCTTTTGTCGAAATAAGGATCTGCTTTGCTGATCAATAAGTTAAAATGGTCTGGAGGCTGTCAATGTTGTTCAAGGTTTTCTACAAAGCATTTTGCTTTAAAGTCAACACTGTTCAGTAAACTAAAGTGGTTCTCCCATCACAATGCTCATCGCAAGTCAGATGTATCGTATTCTCACCATTTGAATGCGTCAAATTAGGGCTTTACCAAACAGAGGAAAGATGATTAGGAAATACCTCCTATATTGATCGTCTCTGATTGCATGGCTTTTGCTAATGCTGGTGGTCTGACAAAATGTGAAGCTGTGTAAGTAATTAAGTCATTTTTGGATAGAGAACAGCAGTATGAGAACAAAGGTGACAAAGAACAATTGCTAAAGTGGTCAGCAGGTGCTTCATGCTTTATATGTTCAGGGGTTTTTTTTCGACCATGCTTTTCACTTTAAGTTGTTCTCATTTAATAGATCTAGAACATCTCCAAAGGCATTGCTTATGATAAGTCAGAAGTCATAAGGGTAAAATTTACATAGTATTTACATATGAACTAGGAGCAGGAGTAGGCCACTCGGCCTTTCAAGCCCGCTCTTCCATTCAATAAGGTCATGGCTGATCTGATTGTAACCTCCCAGCTACCCCCAATAACCCTTCACGCCTCCCCTTGTTGATCAAGAATCTATCTAGCTCTGCCTTAAAAATATTCAAAGACTCTACTTCCACTTCCTTTTGAGGAAGAGAGTTACAAAGACCCACCATTTCAGAAAATTTTTTTCCCCTCATCTCTGTCCTAAATGAGTCACCCCTTATTTTTAAACAGTGACTCTCAATTCTAGATTCTCCCACAAGAGGAAACATCCTCTCCACATCCACTCTGTCAAGACCCCTCAGGATCTTAAAGGTTTCAATCAAGTTACCTTACTCTTCTAAACTCCAGTGAATACAAGCCGAACCTGTCCAACATTTCCTCGTAAGACAACCTGCCCATTCCTCGTATTAGCTTAGTAAAAGTTCTCTGAACTGCTTCTAATGCATTTACATCTTTCCTTGGATAAGCCCACTACTGTACACAGTACTCCAGATGTGGTCTTATTGGGGCCCTGTATAACTGAAGCATAACTTCCCTACTTTTGTATTCAATTCCCTTTGCAACAATAACATTCTATTAGCTTTCCCACTTACTTGCTGTACCTGCATACTAGCCTTTTGAGAGTCATGCACCAGGACACCCAGATCCCTCGGAATCTCAGAGCTCTGAAATCTCTCACCATTTAGATCATATGCTTTACCGCAAATAAAACCAACCATTTGGCCCAATAGATCCAATTAGAGATGGATAACAAATGCTGGCCTTGCCTACAATACTTGCATGCCAAAAACAAATAGGAGGATTAGAAATACATATTGGGTGACCACTTTTCTGAATATCTCTGTTCTGGCCATGAATGGGATCCCAAGCTATTTTTGCCAGCAACTTCAATTCCCTGTCCAGATCTGATGTGTGTTCCATCTTCTAAACTGCTACAATGAGTCTATTAGGCATTTCACAGTTCTCTGGTTTTAATATTGACCAACAACTTCAGACGTAGATATTAGCTCCCATTTTCCTCCAAAGAGAAATGCTGTCAAAGTGATGGGTAACTTTCCAGGGTGGGATGTGGGAGGAGGGAAAGAGAAGCTGATTGGTGCTTTGGGTGGGAACTCATTTAATACATCCATAATCTACCTGTGTTAACAGTTTACATCTTATTTTGATGTTTAATTTTGCACACAAACTTTTATACTTACAATGTCTCAGTTTCTGCCTTTTGATCAAAGCTATTGAACTAGTGGACTTCAAATGATGACTGCTCAATCTGTAGCAGAACAAGGCCAGGGATTCACTTCTTTAGTTTAAAAAAATCTGATTGTAATAATCCTATAGCTTTGACCAGCCGAAATAGCAATAAAATTATGTGGGTTTGTGAAAACAAAATCCTTCTGGTTATAATCTTTAGAATGGTTGACCTAAATGGAGTTGATGACTGCTTTCGTGCCTTTGGAGACGGCGTGTTTGGCCAGGTCCCTTGGCACCAGGTGGATTACACCCGAGTTCTGGAGATAGCTGAAGAGATAGTGGAGGCATTAGTGGAGATCTTTCAGGAATCACTCGAATCAGGGAGGGTCGCAGAGGACTGGAAAATCGCTAATGTAACCCCCCTGTTTAAGAAGGGAGTGAGGCAAAAGATGGGAAATTACAGGCCGATTAGCCTGAGCTCAGTCGTTGGTAAGATTTTAGAGTCTATTATTAAGGATGAGATTTCAGAACACTTGGAAGTGCATGGTAAAATAGGGCAAAGTCAGCATGGTTTCATCAAGGGGAGGTCATGCCTGAGAAATCTGTTAGAATTCTTTGAGGAGGTAACAAGTAGGTTAGACAAAGGAGAACCAATGGATGTTATCTACTTGGACTTCCAGAAGGCCTTTGACAAGGTGCTGCACAGGAGGCTGCTCAGTAAGGTAAGAGCCCATGGCGTTAGAGGCAAGGTACTAGCATGGATAGAAGATTGGCTGTCTAGCAGGAGGCAGAGAGTGGGGATAAGGGGGTCCTTCTCAGGATGGCGGCCGGTGACTAGTGGAGTTCCGCAGGGGTCAGTGTTGGGACCACAACTTTTCACTTTATACATTAATGATCTAGATGAAGGAACTGAGGGCATCCTGGCTAAGTTTGCAGATGATACAAAGATAGGTGGAGGGACAGGTACTATTGAGGAGGTGGGGAGGCTGCTGAAGGATTTGGACAAGTTAGGAGAATGGGCAAAGAAGTGGCAGATGGAATACAACGTGGGGAAGTATGAGGTCATGCACTTTGGTGGGAAGAATAGAGGCATAGACTATTTTCTAAATGGGGAGAGAATTCAGAAATCTGGAGTGCAAAGGGGCTTGGGAGTCCTAGTCCAGGATTCTCTTAAGGTTAACTTGCAGGTTGAGTCGCTACTAAGGAAGGCAAATGCAATGTTGGCATTTAATCGAGAGGACTAGAATATAAAAGCAAGGATGTGCTGCTGAGGCTTTATAAAGCTCTGGTCAGACCATATTTAGAATATTGTGAGCAATTTTGGGCCCCATATCTCAGGAAGGATGTGCTGGCCCTGGAGAGGGTCCAGAGGAGGTTCACAAGAACGATCCCAGGAATGGAAGGCTTAACATATGAGGAACATTTGAGGACTCAGTCTATACTCGATGGAGTTTAGAAGGATGAAGGGAGATCTGATTGAAACTTACAGAATGCTGAAATGCCTGGATAGACTGGACGTGGGGAAGATGTTTCCATTAGTAGGAGAGACTAGGACCCGAGGGCACAGCCTCAGAGTAAAGGGAAGACGTTTTAGAACAGAGATGAAGAGAAACTTCTTTAGCCAGAGAGTGGTGAATCTATGGAATTCATTGCCACAGAAGGCTGTGGAGGCCAGGTCATTGAGTGTATTTAAGACCGAGATAGATAGGTTATGGGGAGAAGGCAGGAGAATGGGGTTGAGAAACTTATCAGCCATGATTGAATGGCGGAGCAGACTCGATGGGCCGAATGGCCTAATTTCTGCTCCTATGTCTTATGGCACCATGAGGCAGATGGCGCTCTGGATCTCAGGCCAAAATGGTGTGCGCTTGTTGTAGTGAATAAGGTATTCATAACACTCATGGCCTTGGACGAGATCCTGGTAGAAGGGTGGACCTGGGTCAAGCACCCGGTACACGTAAGTGGAATAGCTCTGCTTGCGAGATTTCTCCCACTTGTTGGGTGGCTTCTTTAGTCAGCGACTGTTTCAACACCTTGTGGGACTCACTGCCCTTAGCCGCAGCCACTTCAGGCATTCCACTTGACTTGGACCAACACAAGTCATACATAGTATAGTACTGTTTACGGATTGGGTATGCTTACTATAAAAATTTATTCTCAGGCCTCTCCATAACAGATAATGATTTAGTTAACTGGAAACCCAGATATCCCATAGCTTTAGCAAACAGCAGACTGAAGCATCCTAAAGTCTATAGCAACTGTTCACACTGCCAACATCTATGGGAGGCTAACAGGAAATGGAGACTTTGCACAGCTTCAATCAGCTTCCCTGGGGATTAAAAAAAGATAAATGGAGTGGAAAGCTCTTGCAATAGACAGGCATCGTATCAAGTTCATTCCTTTCTTCTGAAGCATTTTGCATTACAGTGACACTGCTATTCTGAGACATTCAGCTCCTCAGGTCAATAATTAACAGTACTTTAATGAGGTGCAAAAAGCTTATTGAATTGCCTGGAATAGCCAGTACACTTAATGGAAAACGGTTAACCTCATTTGCTCCATCTAGGCATTGCCTGGGATAAACATGGCCGACGTATGTGGTGGGGACCATCTCAGTAAAAGTAACCATGAAGCTGGATTGTTGTAAGGGCTTAATTAGTTTAGGGAAGAAAATCTGCTGTCCTTAAATAAAAGCAAAATACTCCAGCTGCCAGAAATCTGAAATAATAACAGAAAGTGCTGGAAATACTCAGCAGGTCTGGCAACATCTGTGGAGAGAGAAACACAGTTAACGCGTCGAGTCAAATATGACTCTTCTTCAGAATCGAAGGTAGAAATGCGGTGAGTCTTATGCTGTTGAAAGGACTGAGGGCGAGGAAGAACAGAAGGGATGTCATTATAAAAAAAATTGAAGGGAGTGGGTAATGGTTGTAGCAAAGAAACAAAGCATTTGTCCAGATTGAGTGTGAATGGCAGGAGAATGAACAACTCTGTCCAAAAGCAAAAACATGAAAAACAAGATACAGACCAGTATAAGGCAAAAAAAAAAACAACTATCAAAATGGGGGACAGTTCATGGTCTGAAATTGTTGAATTCAATGTTGAGTCCAGAAGACTATAAGGTGTCTCATTGGAAGATGAAGCGCAGTTCCTCGAGCTTGCACTGAGTTTCACTGGAATATTGCAGCAGATCGAGGATAGAAATGCAAATGTGAGAGCAAAGTGGTGAATTAAACCTGCTGTCCTTCCTGAGTATGGGTTTTATGTGACTCTGGTTCCACACTAGCATGGCTGAGTCTTAATTGTTGTTCAATTGTGGCTCACTATCTTGGAGAAAAACTAGGGGCAATAAACGTCAACTTCGCCCATATTCAGAGAATGAATAATAAAAACATAGGCTGTAAATAACAATTGGGAGCACAATAGCTTGCAAGAGTGAGATAGCGCTTTGACTTTACCTTCAGTCTCATGCTCCTGCATCAACTAATTCAAGACTCTTCTCATAAAATACATAATCCATTGCACAATCTAGAAATGTCAATTATGAAATACACATTTTTAATTTTATAGAATACTGCATCTCAAACAATGAGATAAAGATAAGTATTGACAAGAACTTTTGCTCTTTCCATTAACACTAGACTTAATTATAAAACAAATCATGATTTTTATGTTGAAGATTAATTACTCCACAAGCATTTATTTAAACTTTACCTTAAATTATGCCTGATATTTATTGCCTACACTGTTATATATGTAACTGTATCCGTTAGAGTAACTTACATACAATAAAATCTTGAGAAATAATTTAAAGTATTTAAACTGCAGCTTCCTGTATCAAAAATTACCAATTTCAGTGTGTATGAAGACCACATCCTCACTCCCACAATAGTTGCATGATATATAAATACTGATTATTTTTAAAAGTTCAAACAAAAAATACAAGAAACCACAGTTGGAGTATCACACCAACATCACTATGCTCGTGAATATTTATAAAAAAAATACTAATTTTAGATAAACATCAAATTTTTTTAAAATACAAAAATGTAAACAATAGCACTGTTCAGCATAATTTTGTGGTGATCTGGACATGGCTTTCAGATGCTCTGCTTTTCAAGGCATGAGACTAGGCAATCCTGACCATTCTTGGCACTGCTGCATGAGCTGTAAAGTGGAGCCTTGTTAAGCCGTGGTGGCTGGCAGACTTGTATTAGGTTTTTCTTTTTTCTTGTTCTTCTGAATCATTTTTCTGAGAAACAGGAAAATATAAAGATTAAATTTCAGTGAAGCTAGCTGGGAATCAGAGCTGCAGCACAAACTGCACTTGTAACAGCAGCATTTTTTTCCAACATCCTCATTTAGTCTTAAAACGTTCAAATTATTTTTCCGATAACCATCTTCATATGTCAAATTTTCCCTATTGCAATATAACATTTATATATCAGTAATCATGAGACTCGCAACATAATGTCAGCGCTGCATCTCATTACACATTCATATAAAAGCAAAATACTGGAAATCTGAAACAAATTTGCCATCATCAGCACCTCCTATAGCCAGTACCACTACCATGAACACCCCTTTGTCCTTTTGTTCATGACAAACCCTCCTTTGCCTCCACCTATTGCTGGCCTTCTATCCAGCTTCACCTGCTCCACCCCCCTTAAACAGTATAAATTTCATCACATTTTTACTCTCTTTAGCTCTGAAGAGTCATGCGGACTTGAAACGTTAACTCTGTTTTTCTTTCCACAGATGCTGTTACACCTACTGAATTTTTCCAGCGTTTTCTGTTTTTGTTTCATTACACATTCAACTGTCCAACAAACAGCTGGCATAACGATTGGACAACAGAGAATCTAACCTGCCCCATTCAGGCGAACTTTAATGTCACATAACTCAAAATTCTGCCATTTGATTTCAAACAATTATTACTGCATCATTTTATTCTCCAATGTTAAAGCAGACTTTTAGAAATTGAACTTGGGTGATCTCACTTTTAAATCAGAAGAGTGCTACCCATTTATCTCTGCTACTATGGATCATGTTCATATGCTATCACTCCGTCATATAACTCTTCCACCCACATGGCACGCGTCCTCCTGATATTTATAAAAAATAGTAAGAGTATCTTTTATTATAATAAGTTTATTTTCATACTTGAGGCAATAATTCAGATATAAGTTAAACATAGCCTTAGCCAACATTTTAGTGACTGCTAGTTTTTTTTTTAAAAAAACAATCAAAACACTCACACTCCACTTTCAATACATACTTTTCCCCTCAATTTTGCAAATTATTTTTCAGAGGAGGAAATGTACACAGTACATCGCAAAACATAAGAACAGTTAGACATTTGAAATTGTGAAGTCTTCTAAAAGTACAATCTGGCACAAGGCTCACATAAAAACATACTGCAAATTCTTGCTTCAAAATGAGTTGATGTATTGATGTATTGACTAATGTGGTTCCATTTCAGATATCTCAGAAACAATGTTCCCTGTAAACTGCGCATGCACACATTCAGATACAGGCAGCAACCTGAAAGGCATCGCTTCACAAAATGTCCCCTTTAAGAGTGCGTGTGCTTGGAATGAACAGGCCATGCACAAAGAAAATCTGGAGGGGTCACCACTAAGAAATACTGTTGTATTTACTTTTGAATAGAAGTGTGTGAAATTAGACATGAAATTTAAAACAAAATCTTACTTCTTCCTGGCTGCCTTTTCGAGGAAGTATTTTGGTGTGGTCTTGATGCCTGCTCGTTTGATTGGATTTTTGATCAACCTTTTCTTTTGTTTACTGCAATGGAGGGTGAGATGAGGGTGAGCCACTATTACGTTTAGTATTACCGGATTAAGTTTCAAAATCAATGCAGAAATTGGAAAAAAAACGTTTTGATAAAACAGCATACACAAGTACAAAGAATAGGCTAGATATCTGACACAAGCTGCGGTGCTGAAAGATTCAAACCACTCTGACATTGTGGCATCAGAAGAACTTGGGTTCAAATCCATCCTGGAGGTTGGTGCTACAATGCTGTTTTGCAAACAGATAGTTTTAGAAACACCAAGTTTTTACCTTCCTTCCCTTTACACTCATTGAATAGAGACTCGGGCTTAGTATTTTACCCAGATTATGCTGAGGGGAGATAAAACATTCCTAAAACATTTATATTTGATAATGTAAAGCAGACATCTTTTAGATGCAATTATCTACACTATTCAATGGAAGTTCATCCACCACATTTGATCTAATTGTTATTATTCAGAACTTTAAGGAAAGGCTAAGAATGGTATTTCTAGAAGAAAAAATGACAATACCACTTATCTAAACAGAGATGGGGAAAAAAAATGACATTTTCTTTTGTTAATTAATTCACGCCATGGGACTGTCACTGGGAAAGCCAGCAGTTATTACCCATCCCTAATGGCCCTTGAAAAATTACTGGCGTGCTGCCTTTATGAATATAACTGAGTGGAAAGCCAGGCCATTTCAGGGGGCAGTTAAAAGTCAACCATATTGCTGTGGGCCTGGAGTCACATATAGGCCCGCCAAGGCAAGGACAGCAGATTTCATTCCCTAAAGTGAACCAAATAGGTTTTCACCACAATCCAGTAGTTTCATCATCACCATTACTGATGCAAACTGTTTATTCCAGACTTATTCAATTAACTAAATTTAAATTCCCAGCTGCAATGGGGGAATTTGAACTGCTGTCTCTGGATTAGCCAAGGCTTCTTGCTTACTAGATGAGAAATATAACCATACCCCTAAAGAAGAAAAAGAACAATAGAAAATGCCAATCATTGACACGGTGCTCAAGAAACCACATGGATCTCATGAGGATGGCTAATTCAGAAATAGGCTGTGATTTGTGGCATTTTCACATCCTGAATAGTGGATATTCTATTGTACATGAATGATGAACAAATGAAGGATCAATAAAACTGGTGTACATTTTAAATTCATTTGTCAATGTCACAATTTTACAACTTGTGGCTATGTATAACTGGATTTAGAGCAGTTATTTCACTGTTCAAAAAGGTAAATGTCAATCAAACAGAATCAGAGCAGTGTTATACCTAAAAACTGTAGTTGAACAGTCAGTGGAACTGGAAAGAGCAAGATAAATCTTCAATCCTCAATCTCAGCTGCACTAAATGGAAGCAAGCTGTTTTCACGCGGGGAAGAAAAGAGCATCCACCCCAGGCTTCCCTGCCATAAATCCAAATAGCCAGCTCAAAGCAACATTGGTGAAGCCCTGTGCAGCGCCCCCTAGTTGACATGGAAAGGTGAGGGAGAAAAAAAACTTTTGTTCCAAAGCAGGGAAAGCAATGAGGTTGGTAAAACTAACTCAAATCTTTTTTTCATATAAATTAAAATGCGGCTGACAAGACTCTTTCTTTAAATTAATGCTCCCATTAAAAGGATTTCCATTAAAGGGTGCAATTCTGCCAATCTAGCCAATTAAAATGTTAATTCTCAAATAAGTCATTATGAGCAATAGCTGACTCATCACAATGTAGACTTGTTTTGGTGTCTCCAATAAGGGGGATGTGTGTATGCAAAATAATTAATATTCAAGCACACTACACTAAAAGACACAAGGAGAGAGGATTAAAGCATAAGTTCAAGGCTATGCATTCCCAGGGAAGTACACATTTATTTGAAAGACGTAGGATATAATCGAGCTTTAGGAACCAATTAACAATTCCGGTTGCCAGATATGCCAGTCATCAATATTGCAATCCTCTTCACTCACTAAGATCAAACCATTCCTTTGCCTGAAACAGCCGTATACAGCACCTTTGATATCAGTTAGTGTAACATGTTTTCAATTATTGGCACGTACCTTTGCAGTTTGTTTATTTGCATCATGTAGTCTGGTACAGGACAGCCAGCCTTTCTGATAACATTCGCTATACTAATTAAACAGAGAAAAAAATATTAACAAAAAACTGAATGCTTCGGAATACTTTCAGTCAGTCTCATATCAGCTATAAACAGCCATGATATTTTTGGTACAAGTGTCATTTGGCACAAAGTGTCAGCACTGATCAATAGGAAGAATTATTGATCCAATTGAGCCTCTTGATTCCATCACAGTACAAGACTGATGAACTAAGCATCTGACAAGCAAGCCAGGAACTTCTATTTCTCACATCAGTTAATAGTTCTTTTCTGACTTCTCTGTGTGAAATGTGGGCTGAGCAGCACTGAAAAAGAGTCACATGGACTTGAAACGCCAACCCTGTTTCTCTCTTCACAGACGTTGCCAGACCTGTTGAGTTTTTCTAGCATTTGCTGTTTTTATTTCAATTCTGGAGTAGTGGCCAATAAACTGTTTACATTCACACAAGGAAGAACAGATGACAGCATCCTAATGTTAACTATTAGTTACATGCATGTGTGACACCCTTGTCCACGTATAATTATGACATGACAGGTAAGTCAACTGATTCCTAGAATGGTCAGTTATGTATTATAATTGGCTTCTAACCAATAAAATACTACAAAGTCAACCGGAATGAGGAAAGTAAGCCCCACGTGGATACAATTTAAACAGAAATATAATGATGCATCCTTGATGTAGAATGAAATCCAAAAGGAGGTAGTATGTAGCAACACTTTAAAATCAAGGTATCAAAAAAAACCCCACATTATATTGAGACAGTAACTGACTATCTCTTCATCTCCTTGACTGAGAAATTTATAAGGTATTGAGTCATAAGAAAATAAAACTTGTATTAATATATACAGCATGTTAGGACAGTATTTTCTTCCTAAACTGAAATGTAAAAAAAAGACCTCCAACTAGACCACTTGCCAAGGAGAGTTGAATTTTAGAACAACTTGATAGCACATAATTGCCACAACTATTTGGAAGTCATTTTGGTACTCAGAGTCAGTAGGGTCAAAGGATGAATCAGCACTTCTGACTGCAGCACATGTCAAAAGCTAACAAGTCAATCTTTTTAAGCCTTTTTTTTATTTTACAAAATTAGTGACAGTCTTTCATCTCCATTATTTTAGATAAACTTTTAGTTTCACAAGGATCTTCTGAAACTGCTCAAACAAAACACTGCACTTTTGGGATAAGAACCCAAGCTTTTGCAGAAATTTATTGCAAAATGCCTGATCTTTATCGTCTCTCCAAGGGAAAACAGTTCAGTGGAGCAAGACTGACATTGCCTCTAATAATTGTTCTCACTTTTTAGATGTCAAATTAGAAAAAGCAAGAAGCCT
Source organism: Carcharodon carcharias (assembly GCF_017639515.1). Taxonomy (NCBI): domain Eukaryota; kingdom Metazoa; phylum Chordata; class Chondrichthyes; order Lamniformes; family Lamnidae; genus Carcharodon; species Carcharodon carcharias. The sequence goes on along the minus strand of NC_054476.1, from coordinate 157,926,379 downwards.
TCAATTCTCATTATATGCAGTAGATTGTTAGAACATGTAGCACTTACCAGACAATGTGAGCAATATTTCAATAGCCAGTCAGTGAGTACCAACAACATACAAAAAGTACATTTTAATCACAGTCAGGGACAGCTCAATTATGCTTTTCACAATAAGCTTGCTCTGCCTTAAAAAGTGGAATCCATATATATGAATATATATGAAGTATTATTTTCTTTCCTCTCCCACAAAAAATGCTTTCATTAAGAGAAACATGTATGCAATCTCGCAATATATTTCCTTGCTAACAGCATTGTGGGAGTATCTACATAACAAGTCCTGCAGGCAGCTCACCAGCACCTTCTCAAGGGTAATGAGGGATGGGCAATAAATGCAGGCCACGCCAGTGATGTCCATATCCCACGAATCAAGAAATATTCAACAGTGATTAAGTTTACTGAGATAATGGGGAACCTCTAACCTCTAACTTTTTGCACACTCACATTTAAACTGACCTCCGTAAAAGTGGTTTATCATCTTCAGTGAAAAATGTAATAGCCTTTCCTTGATGACCAGCTCTTCCAGTACGTCCTAGTTATAAAAATAAACTTGTCAGCAAAGCTCAATGATAGTCATTTCACATAGGAGATAGATATTTTGTATTGGCTTCTCATCCCCTGGAAAGTATCCAGGGCATCATGCAAAGTGAGAGAAATAACTAAAGGGAGAAGTGGAAAGTGTCAAGTATTAGCATGAGACAAAGCTTCACATATGTAATCACAGCAGAGTTTAAAAATAAATCAATGCTGAACTGTATAGCATTTGAATGCAAGTTAAAGATTTTCATGCTGGAACTTCATAGTGCTCCAGTCAGACCGTGTCCTTGAGTAACTACATCTTTGAGTAATGGGTCACTGATGCATGGGAGAGAGTCAAGTCCTGAACTCAACGCAGTGAAGGGCGACAAGGCAGATATGCAATGCAGAGGGCTGAGTTATGAGTAATCACTGGAGAAGCTCTTCAAACTTGATAGGCAATGAAGAAGGGACCATGGATATATAGAAGACAAGTAGTAAAGAGGTAAATCCGCAATACTGCTACAAATTAAACGTTTATAGCAGGAAAAGCGTAAAGGCCTTTAGCAATATTGAACAATAACATGCTCACTGATGCTCAGTTTGGGTTCTGCCAGGGCCACTCAGCTCCTGACCTCTCTACAGCCTAGGTCCAAGCATGGACAAAAGAGCTGAACTCCTGAGGCGAGGTGAGAGTGACTGCCCTTGACATCAAGGAGCAGTTGACCGAGTGTGGCATCAAGGAGCCCTAGCAAAACTGAAGTCAATGGGAATCAGGGGGTAAACTTTCCCCTGGATGGAGTCATACCTAGCACAAAGGATGATTGTTTGGTTGTTGGAGGTCAATCATCTCAGCCCCTGGACATTACTGCAGGAGTTCCTCAGGGTCCAACCATCTTCAGCTGTTTCATCAATGACCTTCCCTCCATCACAAGTTCAGAAGTGAGGATGTTCACAGATGATTGCACAATGTTCAGCACTATTTGTGACTCCTCAGATACTAAAGCAGTTCATGTCCATATATGACAAGATCTGGACAATATTCAGGATTGGGCTGATAAGTGGCAAGTAACATTTGCACCACCAGGCAATGACCCTCTCCAACAAGAGAGAATCAACCATCTCCCCTTGACGTGCAATGGCATTAACATTGCAGAATCTTGCGGAAACTGAATGAGACTAGCCATATAAATACTGTGGCTACTAGTGTAAGTCAGAGGCTGGGAATTCTGCAGAGAATAACTAATTTCCAGCCTCCCCAAAGCCTGTCTGCCATCTATAAGGCACAAGTCAGGACTGTGATGGAATACTCTTAACTTGCCTAGATGCATGCAGCTTTAACAGCACTCAAGAAGCTCAATACCATCCAGGACAAAGCAGCCCGCTTGTTTGGCACCTCATCCACCACCTTAAACATTCACTCCCTCCATCGCTGACAGACAGTGGCAACAGTGTGTACGATATACAAGATGCACTACGGCAACTCACCAAGGCTCCCTCAACAGCACCATCCAAACTTACGACCTCTACCACCTAAAAGGGCAAGGGCAGCAGAGACAAGTCACACACCATCTTGACTTGGAACTATATTGCCGTTCCTTCATTGTCTCTGGGTCAAAATCCTGGAATTCCCCTCCCAACAGCACTATGAGTGTTCCTGCAACACATGGACTGAAGCGATTCAAGGTGGCGCCTCACTACCACCTTCTTAAAGGGCATGCAAACTGGTCAGCAAGAATGAACAACATGTGGGAACCTGGAGTGTGTGGTGGCAAAATCCTTGGAATCATTTACCAGTTGGATGCCATTACAGAAATACCACAAGTTTATTCTCAATGGAATTGCTTCAATTGACTTTCCTTACCTGTATTTTGTAACTAAATCTCACAGGACACAGTGGAGTGATCACCCAATTGAACTGGATTTACGCTTGTGTTTCAAGGAACTTTATATTCATGATTTCATGAATTATCCTATTCATATTGATGCAGTGAAGGGAGAGTAAAAATATTTAAATTAAACTCTCCCAGCTACCCATGCAATTCTAATCAGAAGACCTATTCCAAGGACTGTGTCAATGATATTTTCTAACTAGCCACTATGAGGCAATAAAGGCAGCATGAATTATTAATCTTCTGCTCTTCTCTCTCATAGGTAAGCTCTCCATTCTCTCCCATCAGTTGGTAGTATTCTCACCTTTGGGTCAGAGGTCATAATTTTAGCTGACATTCTACTACATTCTCTAGTTAAGCGTTGGGTCATTAGATGCTTTTGCCTTTGGCTGAGAGGTCACATCTGCCTGTTCTGATAAAGATCTCACACCATTATTCAAACCCAACCAAGACGTTCTTCCGATGTTCTAGTCAACATTTCTCCCACAGCTGATACCACCAAAAGCCATTCACCCAAGGGTTGTTAGGATATTGTTGGCGCAGAATAGCTGTTGCATTTGCCTAAATATAACTGCACTTCAAAAGTAATTGAGTGAAGCAGTTTTGAGATGTTTAAATATGATACAGTAAATACAAGTATTGTAAAAAAAAGTCACATTTCAGTGTTGCAAGGGCTTACCTCACCAGAAATTATAATTTTTTTTTTTTACAAAAATCAACTTTTGTTCATCATTTAAAAAAAATCTCTGCAAGGGTTGGCAGATTGGAGCCAAACAGCGATTGTTGCTGATTTATTAAAATCTGCTGCTATAACTAACACTTTTGGCATACTAGTATGCTCTTGCTATGAAAGAGGTGACACCTGTAGTTCAAGATGACAGACAACAGAAGATGTACAAAAATTCTGGCTTATGTAAGAAAATACATTTTCTTGTTGTTATTCTCTCCCTCCGAGACCATCAGGGATATAGTTCCATAGTTGCTCTAGGCTATTTTGCTCACGTGACCAGTTTTCTGGTGCCTAGGCTATGAGAGCTGACATAACAGCTGGGTCTAATGCTGTCCACATGTGCAATTCCAGCACGGGTCGCTGGACAACAATCAGGAATGGAAATCTTGGCTGATGATGCTAACAGGCAGAGGTTGGAACAAAGGAAAAACACATCAACCAGACTCTAGGAACATTTCCTTAGGTAATCAGGCAATGAGTTCTCCTTAAATAAAAGCAAAATACTGTGGGGACGCTGGAGACCTGAAATAAAAACAGCAAGTGTCGGAAAAACAGAGTTCCAAAGAAGTGTCATATTGGACTTGGAACTTTAACTCTGTTTCTCTCTCCAGAGATGCAGCCAGACCTGCTGAGCTTTTCCAGCACTTTGTTTTTATTATTGCTGAGTTCCCCTTGATGGCTCCTGTACACCTGAGACCCGATTACTCACCTATTCCCTCAGGTATGGGTAAGCAAGGCCAATTTTCAAACTTAAACACAATATTTGCCACAATTACTGGATTAACCACTGGACCAATATAATCCAACACACAAGACCTGGCTCAACTTTCTGAAAAGCCAGCTGTTGTTGTGAACAAAGTATAGCAAATTTGAGGAGGCTTTGCCAGCCTATCCATCAATTTAATCCATTAACAATTATCACTCAAAATGAAGAGATACATAGTCATACATTGGTGATTTAACAAGTGAATTTAGGACTCAGAAATACACCTTTTTCCTTGAGACTATGCTCATTGGATGGAGGAGGGGTGCATTGATGATAGATACTAGATCTGCTGCAGTATAAACATTCGTAATATTGTTCCATTTAAAATTGTTCCATTTAAAATGCACCTTACTCATGTGGCTAGAACTTTGTTCAAGTTGCTGTAAGACCTAAAACTTTGCAAAGTCCAACATATCTAAGTGCTATCCAGTATATTTTCTTTTCTATAAACAATTGAAATTTCACTGAATACAGAGATATAACTGCATACATACCTATTCTATGAATGTACTCAACAGCACTAGTTGGAAAGTCGTAGTTGATGACGAGATTCACTCCTTTAAAATCAATACCACGAGCCATGAGTGCAGTGCAAATAAGCACCCAAATTTTTCCTGCTCTGAAGCTGCACACTACATTATCTCTCTGGCGGGGAAGAAACAGAAGAAATATTCAATTATTGGCGAGCCTTCAGACATTCGCAAAGTAAAACAGACTTTAATTCAAAGCTCCAGTTTCTGGGTGCATTGGAGATTCAAATACATTTAAAAACAAAGAGAAAGTAACAATTGCTCACTCCAACAAATATTTTTGCAAAAATATTTGTGGAGGTGCATTATACAAAAATTTCAAGCCAGAAAATATAAGGCGTCAAATTGAACGACAGGCACTGTGAGTCGTCCAATATCTCAACAAGTGGCAGTATGTTGGGGCCTTGACAGAGAGTGCTGAATGGCTATTCCACCACACTGGGTTTCACAAACAAGGTCAATCCTTTTGTGATGCACAGTTTCCAACCAATAGAGCTGATGGAAAGTCCACCTGATTTTCTTTTCCCTGGCCTAGCCTGAGGGCACTGCTGCTGAATCCAATGCTTCTGCCACTGTTCCAGCCGAGGTTGGCTACCATATATACCCATATAAAAGTTGAATTTTTGAGACCAACTTTTTAGGCAAACATTCAAGGCTCGATTCTTATACAAATAATATTTGAATGGTTGACATGCGTGCTTGATCTGTACCCACACAGCATGAAATGAAGACCAAAACAAAATCTTAACAGAAGTTTAAAGATTTGTTACATGAACACGCTATTGTACTCTGTAGTTTCTGTGCTATTACAGTGTTGTTATGGAGAATTCAATCAAAATTAAAAGGACCACCATCCCTTTAGCTCAAAAAAGTCCCCATCATTTTGAAGCTAAACGATCCCCTCCTTCAAACAGAAGGAGACTGCTCTGGAGTTTGGGCTCACTGCCTCAGCCATTTCCAAAATCTTCAAGAAGAGAGAGAAAAGTTAATTAATGGATCATTAATAGGTCAGTTTTCCTGTTTCAACTGTTAACCTATTAGTTTGTCGTGTTTGGTCTCTTCAAATAAAATGTGGCAAAACGAAAATCACTGTACCTGTTGCTGTGTTCTTTCTGCGTGGATAACCTCAACATTAATGCCCTCGTAGATTAACTCGTGAAAGAGTTCCTTTGCTCTTTCAATAGACTGAACAAAAACTAGCACTGGAGGCGAAAAGCCCTTGAAGGAAAAAAGTTAAGCATATTATACACACACACACACACAAATGAAACAAGTCATGCTACTACAATTTAAAATTGTTCCTATAACCAAGAGAATGCTCATACAATGCCGATAATGATATTTGTTAAGGTTCATACAAATCATGAGTTTTGTAAAACATTTTACAACATTGGATTAAGAGTATAGGTGCTCTTAGGACTAAACAACATTGGATCAGTTGGCTTTCCTGTTACAAACCCTCGCAGGCACCAAGTCATTTTTAGTCAAATGCTCAGCATAAGGCAATACATCATTGCCTGAGATCAGCTAGTGAAAGTTTTTCTTGACACTGAAGTATGATATTCCACCCAACTTGCACAACAACTTTACAGTAAGTGCTCAATGTGAAGCGTATTTCCCCAGGTTAACAGTAAACCAAAGTGATGTTGGCTGCACGATGCAGACACACAATGGTTCTCCAACATGCTGCATCTGGAACTGGGAATTGCTAAGTAATGCCTTGATCTAGGAACATAGGAACAGAAGTAGGCCATTCGACCTGTCGAGCCTGCTCCACCATTGAATTAGATCATGGCTGATCATCTATCTCAATTCTACTTTCCTGCACTATCTCCATATCCCTTGATATCATCAGTATCCAGAAATCTATCGATTTCTGTCTTGAACATGCTCAATGATTGAGCTTCCACAGCCCTCTGGGGTAGAGAATTCCAAAGATTCCTCACCCTCTGAGTGAAGAAATTCCTCCTCAGCTCAGTCTTGAAAGGCCTGTCCCTTATTATGAGACTGTGTGCCCTGGTTCTAGACTCACTAGCCAAGGTAAACATCCTATCTACACCTACCCCTGTCACCCGAGTTGCATTGAGATCACCTCTCATTCTGCGAAACTCTACAGAATGCGGACCCAGTTTCCTCAATCTCTTCTCATAAGACAATCCCGCCATCCCAGGGATTAGTGTGATTAACCTCTGTTGCACTCCCTCTGTGGCAAGTATATCCTTTCTTAGATAAGGAGACCAAAACTGTACACAATACTCCAGATGCGATCTCACCAAGGCTCTATACGATTGCAACAAGACATCTTTGCTCCCGTACTCAAATCCCCTTGTGAAGAACAACAACATACTATTTGCCTTCCTGATTGCTTACTGCACCTGCATGCTAGCTTTTAGTGATTCATGGACAAAGACACACAGGTCCCTTTGGACATCAACACTTCCCAACCTCTCACCATTTAAGAAATATTCTGTGTTTTCTGCCAAAGTGGATAACTTCACACTTATTCGCATTATATTCCATCTGCCATGTCCTTGCCCATTCACTCAGCCTGTCCAAGTCTCCTTGAAGCCTCCTTGCATCCTCCTCACAACTTACATTCCCACCTAGCTTTGTGATCTGCAAATTTGGAAATATGACAGCTAATCTCCACATCCAAATCATTTATATAGATTGTGAACAGCTATGGCCCCAGTACTGATCCTTGCAGTACCCCACTAGTAACAGCCTGCCATCCTGAGAATGGCCCGTTTATTCCTACTCTCCGTTTTCTGTCTGTTAACCAACTCTCAATCCAGACCAGTATATTACCCCCAATTCTACGTGCTCTAAATCTTAGCCCAAAATTCCATTGAGGGAGGGGAGGAGGAGAGAAAGGAATAGGAGAAGACGCATTAACAAAACTCTGGGAGCATTTTTCTCGCCTGCCATTTTCAACAGAATATTCTGCCAACAAATACAGGAGACTGGCAAGAAAGAAAATGAGCATAAGATTTGAGGTTATAGATAGAAACTTGGGATGCAATAAGAGATAAAAGGGAAATTACTATTGGCCCTAAAACTTAAGTCATTTTACAGATCTTTAAAAGAGGGTAGTACTGAAAGGTGTCAGCCATCAACATTATAGATTGGTGCCACATAGTGGAATGGAGAGGAAATTACACAAGTACACCGCATACACACTTGTTGCGATAGTCAATAGTCAACCTCTAATTAGGAGGAATGTGCAATTTCAATCAGAACTTTTTGTCGAGGCAGGCACCATCTTAGTCCTCGATCCTGATCTTAGTGTCCACCATCTTAAAAGTTCACCATCAGCAAGAGTTAAACTTTTCAATGGTTTTGCATTATCAGGACCGAGAAGGATACCACTCTGCTCAACCCAATAGTGACTTATGTCATAGCATATGCCATTGGCCAATTTTAACCAGTACTCCAGAAGGCTGCTTTTTGACTACTAGAACAGGAATATTTCCACTTAAATATAAGAAATTTAAACAATTTTTGAACAGTCAAATGAAATAGTAGTAATTCTGGTCATATGCATCTAATTATTTAATTGATTTTCTACCTTTTTAACCAGGTCTCTCATTGCCAGCAGTTTCCCAGTTTCAGTACCCACAAAAAGTAACTCCTGCTCCACGGTCTCCACAGCAGAATTCCTATAAGAAAAATTAAAAGCTACTGCACATGTTTAACCAGAATAGTCTAACTATTGCTCATAAATGGAAGACATTTAGTAAGCCAATACAGGCAGCCCCACAAAAACCTTAAATGTTTTGGCAACAAAAGTCTAGTAAATGTAAGGCTTGTATCAGATTTCCACTTATAATTTATTTGCAAATTATGATGAGAACATAGTTAGTATTAGGTTAAGGGTGTACATGTGATGTGAGATCAGCCATCAGTAGACAGGAAATTCTATTATAAGATAAAGGAGTCAAATGGACAAATCATTTGGAAAATCCCTGATCCTCACCCATTTCCCAAAATGGAGTTAAAATTTTTGTGCAACAATTTTAAATTTTACTCAAATTAGAGCGCATTATAAGCTGGAATAATACAGATTCAACGTACTGAACATGTGTAAAAGAAAATCAGCCGTGATCATTTATCTATTTTGATGTTTATCCTCTTTATCCATATTCCAAGTCAATGTTTAAACATTTCAGTGCATTTGGGCCTTGCAAATTTGTATCAAAATTACAACTTTAGTCACCATTTAACATTTGAAGAAAAGTGGACTATGTTCATTGCATAAAATAATTCTCAAAATGGCACAATAAACATTTTAACATATTTAAGTAAAATTAGGTTAGTAATCAGCAAGGTTGGTGTAGATGTTGTCCCTTTGTCTCACCTTGTTCCAATCGACACAGATACCACATTGTCCAAGTTCAGTTTGCACCACTGCTCCACATCAAATGCAAATGTTGCGCTGAACATAGCTCGCCGCACATTGTGAGATGTACACGCCAGGAAAATAGTGGCCAACTGATCTCGGAATCCAGATTTGCCATCTTCAAACAACTTATCCGATTCATCAACAACCAGCCACTCCACCCTGAAATTCATTTAAATAAAAAGGAGCATTTCAGAAAAACTTTACTTTGTCATATTAAAGCCTACAATACTAACCCGATACCAGCATATCCTAAATATTGCTTCAATCCTTTCAAGCTGCGAGCTGGATCTTGTCACCCTGCAAAGATCAATCTACAAACAGGTTCCTTTTCTCAAGACACTGACAGGACATGAAAGGCTTGTCATATCTGTTATTGTGATTGATCTGGAGGAATACAGGGTGTGGGGGTGCTTTAGATTCTTTGTATGCACTCTCTATAATATTCATCATGGTGCATAAGGCTGCACCCTATATATCCATTTACATTTCAATGAATACACTATTCCTTTGAAGCATCAGCGTTGCAATGTTGATTAGGGAACATGCTCAGCGTTTCCACTACCTTAACAGTATCAATTCAAATAACTAACTTCCTCATTAAACTGTCGTGATGACTCACTGGAAGAAAACTGATGAGACACAATTGAGAAAATGGTAGAGCTAAAATTTATTGCTTCTGAAAAGCTGAAGTGCAACCTTCAATTTGTATTTGTTTATGGAGTGTTATTTTCTGGTAATGGATTGCAGACCACCATTTCATAAAATTGGGGGGGGGGGCGGGTGGGTGTGTGGTCATGTTAGAGTTGCTAATCCTCCAGTGCAAACCGCGCAATACAGCTACATGAAATATCTCCATTTATGTCTGCTGCATTAGCGGGTCAAATGGAAGGGAGGATTAATATGAAGTTAAAAAAAAGTCCTATCGCCTTCATAGCTCGAGATAAAAACAATACCCCACGGGAGTGTTTTTTTTTAACCAAGCTTCACTTGTGCGATTTTCATCGTCAGTGGAACCCTTCTATTAGTTTCCCGCCCTGTAATAACTGCTTCATATACAAACGCAAGCTTAAATTTTACCAGTGCATTTTACATTCAATATCCAACCCCATCAGCTCTGATGACCTGAAATGTTAACTCCATTTCTCTCTCCACAGATGCTGCCAGACTTGCTGAATATTTCCAGCATTTTGGTTTTTTTTTATTTTAGCACCTACAATATTTTGTGCTTTTATTCAGGGATTTCACCCTTGTTCAGCAAATGTTCTCCCTTCCTATTCTCTTAAAAAAAGTTTGATGACTGAGATATGGTACTACAGACACCCATCTGTGCCACTCACGAGAGTCTGGACTGCAAGTATCAGCAGAGTATTCATACAAATGAAGAGGATAGGCCACTCGGCCCCTCAAGCCTGCTCCGCCATTCAATAAGATCATGGATGATCTGATTGCAACTTCAACCTCACATTCCTGCCTACCCCCAGTAACCTTTCACCCCCTTGTTAATCAAGAATCTACCTAGCTGTGACGTAAAAATATTCAAAGACTCTGCTTCCGTCACCTTTTGAGGAAGAGTTCCAAAGAATCGCAACCTTCAGAAAAAATTTCTCCTCACCTCTGACATGTCATTATTTTTAAACAGTGACCCTTAGTTCTAGATTCACCCACAAGAGGAAACACCCTCTCCACACCCACCCTGTCAAGGCCCCTCAAGATCTTAAAAGATTTTGATCAAGTCGCCTCTTGCTCTTCTAAACTCCAGCGGATACAAGCCTAAACTGACCAACCTTTCCTCATAAGACAATGCACGCATTCCTGGTATTAGTCTAGTAAACTTCTCTAACATACTTCTAACACATCTGCATCTTTCTTGAAATAAGGAGACCAGTACTGTACACAATACTCCAGATATTGTCTCACCAGTGCCCTGTATAACCGAAGCATAACCTCCCTACTTTTGTAATCAATTCTCCTCACAATGAACGATAATATTTTATTAGCTTTCCTAATTATTTGCTGTACCTGCATACTAGCCTTTTGAGATTCATGCACTATGACACCCAGATTGTCATCAATCATGTCCCCCCTCAATCTCCTCTGGTCCAGGGAAAATAACCCCAGCCTATCCAATCTCTCTTCATAACTAAAACTCTCCAGCCCAGGCAACATCCTGGTAAATCTCCTCTGCACTCTCTCTCTAGTGCAATCACATCTTTCCTATAATGTGGATTCCTCTAGCTACAGCCTAACCAGTGTTTTATACAGTTCCAGTATAACCTCCCTGCTCTTACATTCTATGCCTCGGCTAATAAAGGCAAGTATTCCATATGCCTTCTTAACCTGTCCTGCTACCTTAAGGGACCAGTGGACATGCACACCAAGGTCCCTCTGATCCTCAGTACTTCCCAGGGGCCTACCATTCATCGTGTATTTCCAGGCCTTGTTTGTCCTGCCCAAGTGCATCACCTCACACTTATCTGGATTAAATTCCATTTGCCACTGATCAGCCCAACTGACAAATGTTAGGCTCACTGGCCTGTAGTTTCCTGCTTTCTGTCTCCCTCCCTTTCTGAATAAAGATGTTACATTTGCTAATTTCCAATCCAACAGAACCTTCCTCAAATCTAGGGAATTTTGGAAAATTAAAACCAGTGCATCAACTACCTCACTAGCCACTTTTTTCAAGATGAGATTCAAGGTGAGGTCCACCTGGATTACCACTTCCCTGGTGATTGTAATTATCCTGAGTTCCTCCATCCCTTCCATTCCCTGATTTACAGCTACTTCTGGGATGTTACTTGTGTCCCCTAGAGTGAGACCGGTGCAAAATACTTGTTTAATTCATCTGCCATCTCCATACTTTCCATTATCAATTCCCCAGATGCACTTTCTACAGAATCAACGCTCACTTTGTTATTTTTGGAAACTCTTACTATCTGTCCTTATATTACTAGCTAGCTTTCTTTCATACTCTAATTTTCCCCTCCTTATTAATCCTTTTGACATTCTTCATTGTTCTTCATATTCTTTCCAATCTTCTGGCCTGCCACCCAACTTTGTGCAATTAGGGCTTTCTCTTCAAGTTTGATACTGTCTTTAACTTTTTTAGTTAACACGGACGATGGGCCCTTCCCTTGGAATTTTTCTCTCTCATTGGAATGTATCTATTGTGTATTCTGAAGTATCCCTTTAAATATCTGCCACACAAACTACTGATCTATCCCTTAACCTCATTTACCAGTTCATTTTAGCTAGCTCCGCTTTCACATCCTCACAATTGCCTTTAAGTTTAAACTACTAGTCTTAGGCGCACTTGTCCCTCCCTCAAAATGAATATAAAATTCAATCATGTTACGATCGCTGTTATCTAGGGCTGCTTTCACTATGAGGTTATCAATTAATTCTATCTCATTGCACAACACAAAGTCTAGTATGGCCTGCTCTCTAGCTTGCTCCAGAACATGTTGCTCTAAGAAACTATCCCAAAAACATTCTATGAAGTCCTCATCTACACTACCTTTGCCTATCTGATTTTTCCAGTCTATATGTAGAATGAAATCCCCCGTGATTATTGCCACAGATTTCTGACAAGCGCCCATTATGACTTCCTTTATACTCTGTCCTACTGTGTAGCTACAATTAAGGGGCCTGTACACCAGTCCCACTAGTGACTTCTTACCTTTGTATTTCTCATCTCAACCCAAACCACTTTTACGTTCTGGTTTCCTGAACTTAGATCATCCCTCGCTAATGTCCTAAAACCATCATTAATTAGCAGAGCCACCCTCCAACCTTTTCCAACTTCTTGCCCTTCCTAAATGTCACGTACCCTTCAATATTCAGGTCCCAATCCATGTCACCCTGTAGCCATGTCTCTGTAATGGCTATCAGATCGTACTTATTTATTTCTATTTGTGCTAACAGTATACCTGTTTTGTTTTGAATGTTACATGTGTTTAGATACAGATCCTTTACAAAAATTATAACAAGGCAAAACTAGCACTGGGCAAAATCTGCTGATTTACTCTTAGATTTGTACTCTCCGTCCCATCCTGTCACTGTCTTGTTTATCATTTCCCATATTAGTACCTTTCTCTCTTGCTTCTTCTCTACTCTTTGGTTTACCACATCTTCCCAAGTTTGATTCCTTGCCCCCACTATTTAATTTAAAACCCTCTCTTCCCTAATTATGTGGCTCGCGAGGACACCAGCCCCAGTACAATTCAGGTGTAGACCGTCCCAACGGTACAGATCCCACTTTCCCCAGTACTGGCACCAGTGCCTCACGAAGTGGAACCCATTTCTCCCTCACCAGTCTTTGAGCCACGCATTCATTTTTCTAATCTTATCTGTCCTATGCCAATTTGCATGTGGCTCAGATAATAATCCAGAAATTACTACCTTTGAGGTTCTGCTTCTTAATTTGGTACCTCATACTGACTATGCAGAACCTACCTCGTCCTATGTCATTGGTACCTACATGGACACAGCCACTGGATCCTCACCCTCCCACCACAAGTTCCTCTCCAGCCTTGAGCAAACGTCCTGGGCCCTGGCACCGGGCAGATAACATAACCATCTTGCTCCTTGCTGCAGAGAACAGTGTCAATCCCCCTTCCTATACTATTCCCTACTACCACTACATTCCTTTGTGCTTTCCCACTTTAATGGCTTCGTGCACCACAGTGCCATGGTCAGTCAGCTCGCCTACCCTGCAGCCACCACTCTCATCCAAACATGCAGAAAGAACCTCAAACCTGTTGAACAACTACAGAGGCTGACGCTCCTGCCCTCTGGGTCCCCTTAATTGCTTCAGCGGGGGTCACAGCCTCCTGTCCCTGACCACCTACCAAATCAGAAGGCCCTAAGGGTGTGACCACCTCCTGGTACAGCATCCAGGTTACTCTTGCTCTCCCTGATGTGTTGCAGTGTCAGCAGCACAGCCTCCAGCTCAATGACACTGAGCTGAAGTTTCTCAAGCCACAGACATGCTTACCCTGGAAAACACTGGAATCCAGGAGTTCCCATATGCTGCAGCCATGACACGTCACTTGTCCTGTCATACATGTGCTTTAATGAATTACTTTATTCAATTATTTATTTTATATTTATACATCTTATCACAAATTTCTGTATTATTTTAAACCTTAGGAATGGAATAGACCTTGACCACTTACCAGATACTCACCAGCTAGTTTCATCCCCTGTAGTAGAGCAAGAACCAGTTCCTACAGGATGAAAGTGTTAGAAAAAGCAAAGGAGCTCCTTCCACTCCTCACCGAACAACCTCAGCTCACCAAACTCTCTCACTCCTTTGAGGTCGCACCCAGAATGTCTGAATTTAGATGCTCTAAATACAGGGACTAGCTGAGCCCAGGTACAGCAAGACGAGTTCAAGCTAGTTTCCTTAATTAACTATTTCAGCTGTTGCCAGTTGATTACTTCCATCTCCCTAGATCTCTGGACGAGGCTTAAAATTTAAGCAATACTTGCAGTTAAACACTGCTTGCTGTTAAACAGTACAAGTTTCCTTCCTCGCTTCAAGAGTCGCTGATGACAACTGTAGCACTTCTATTGTCGTTGTAAGTCATGTCAGCATCTCATTACACAAGCAATTAAACTTGGACTCTTCTAATCTGTATGATTCAACTACATTCTGTCTTTACCAAATGAGGAATATCAGAGATTCTTGTTTAAATTATTTCACTCAACAGCAAGATACATAAATCAATTTCACAGTATTCATACGCAGCAACATGTAATAGAATCACTTTCCACCAGATGATCACACTTTGACCCCAAAAGGCATAAACAGACATCAAAGCACTTTATCAACTACAGTTTTCATGTAACACATATTTCTGCAAAAGAGAAAGTATTGATACCTGCTGAGGTCCAGAGCAGGGGGGTCCTGTTTTAACAAATAAATCAGTCTGTTTGGAGTAGTCACCAAAATATCTGAAGACAAAGGAAAAATGTTTCAACTACTATTGTTGTTAAAATCAGGTACTTGAGAAAACTGGGCCAATATAGTTGTTTGGTAGTACAGAACTTGAGCATCACTGAAAAAAAGGAGACATGTCAAAGCTTTTTATCTTGCACTCATCAGGACACTTTGCAAAAATACCAATATAAGGGGAAAACAACAATTAATACTGCTTGAAAAGCGTGCGCTGATTGGTTGGCAAGTGGACTCTGATTGGTGGAGGTGCTGCCATGGAGAATGCACCAACTGATGATGACTGACAGATGGTGACTATTATGCAGTAGCAACAAGAGTGGTATTTGCCACTAACAGGATACTGCTGTCAAGCCAAAAAGACATTCTACCTGTCACACAAATGAGTAATATGGTGCATGAATTTCAGTGCCAGTGTGATGCTAGGTATGTAGGCGGTACCTCTCAAAGACTGGTGGATTGCATCAAACAGCATGTCCTAGCCGCTGTTCACAATGGGCAGGATACAGACTGTACTCAACCAGCCCATGCTTGCAAAACTCAAAACACACTGTCCAACATTAGATGTGATTCTGTGGTTAGACAGCATTTGCTGAATAATCCTCAGTATGCTAAGAATTACGCTGGCAACCAATTTAAGATGGTCAGTCAGGCTCGCTGTGTGGCACATGTGTGTCTTGGAAGCGACATATGTTAATCCACAGGGCCCTCTTCTTTGCAGACAGAAAGAACTTGCACACACATTGCACCTGTTTCAGCTAAACAAAATAAGTGACAGCCATTCATTGACTCAGTCCTCAGAGCAATGCCTTGACCAATCAGGGTCAAGCTGCCTGGCTTCAATTTCAAACAATACTTGGCAGTTTACTGTCAGTCACCAATCAGAGTCCATTTGCCAACCAATCCACACTCCCTTCTCATACAGTATAAATTGTTGTTTTCCCTTTATACTGGTATTCTTGCAAAGTTTCCTGAATAGCGCAAGAGGAAAAGCTTCAACATGTCTCCTTTTTTGGCACTTAGAAATAAAACACCTCAATTTAATACAATATATCCATATATTTTACATTCTTTAGTGTTTCTGCCCACTGCCATTCTTTATCCATCAATTGAGAGTAAAATGTAGACCTCTTCACAGTTACAAGCACCACCTGATCAAGATGGTCAAAGCTGGGTTTTTTTTAGCCAATTTATCCTCTGCATACACACAATCCTCTGTCCGAGCAACCAAGTAAAAACCCCTACACAATATCTGATCAACATTCAAGACTGAGGCTCAAGGAGAACTCAAGGCCAGAGCTCAGTCCTGATGTTAGGCCAATTCCTTCCCAGCCAATTTAAAATTATTTTCTTTTCAGGTGGAAATATACAAAATCACTCACCAAATTTATTTGATGTCTTAGGGCCAAACTTTTTGGCAGCCTCAGCTGCTTTGTTGATCATGTGAATTCTGAACCCAACACCTTCAGAGAGTTTTACTAGTTCCCGATGAGTCTGGAAATAGAGGAACAATCAGGTTGACTCAAGTTCAATCAATATCTGAGAGTTTTGACCAATCATCATGTTTTTCTCCCAGTTTGAAAAATGTCCTGTGAAAGCAGAAAAAATCCAAACAACTCCCTCCATGCATATACAGATTTCAGAAGACAAGGAAATATACATAGAATAACTTGTGTTTACATAGCATCTTAAACATTGTAAAATCTTCCAAGGCACTTCATAGGAACGTTACCAGACCAAAAGCTTGGATAAAGAGACAGGCTTTAACGAGTGTCTTAAAGGAAGAGAGGAAAGAAGACAGGCAGGGCCATTTATGGAGGAATTAAATAGCGTAGGGCCCAGATAGCTGAAGGCACAACCACCAAAGGTGTGGTAGTGAAATCTGGCAGCACACAGAATTTGAGGGAAGCAGAGGATTGTTAGAGGTTACAGAGGTAAGGAAGGGGACAAGGCCATGGAGGAATGTGAAACACAAAGATAGGAATTTTAAATTTGAGCTGTTCTCAACTTTTACAAAAAAGTAGAATTAACTTTCAAAACACTTATGCTGTTCTGGTTGCTGAGAGTGCAGACAAATAGACTTAATGCAGCCAATTTCTAAACTGATGCTCCTGCAATTGCAAAGACAGTACAGCACCAACAAAATAATACAAGTGGTAACACTGAGAAAATCAATGCAATGCCTCAGAAGCTATACTCTCCTACATTACAAGCATGTCTAACAAGAGCACAACTCATTCATTGAATGTATTCTGATGCTGGCGCAGGCTCAATGCTGTTAAAGCCAGCTTTTTGTCAACTGTCTCAGACAAGCTAATATGTTCAAAATGAAGTATTGCTTAAGTTTAAAAAAAAAATCATCAGCAACTTTCAGCAACGAACAGGCTTGCTGTTTAATAGTAACAAAACATACCTGGCTGGCAAGCTCACGAGTAGGAGATAATATCAGTGCCCTGAAACCCTTGTTCATTGGCTGTTTTAGGCAAGTCAAAAGTGGAATGCAAAAAGCCAATGTCTTTCCTGATCCAGTTGGGGCACAGGCCAGGATTTCACGATTCTGTGAAGGGTACATAAAAAAAAGTTTGAAGTTAACTCTGACATAACGGTATGTATTTAAAGCAAAGGTCATTAGGATATTATAGCTCTTGAGAAATGCCTCATGTTCACTTCCTTTAATGGTCACAATGCTCATCCATAAGTCCTCATAATACAAAAATCAGCATGCATAATTATTTCCACAGCATGAATGAATTTTCAATTCAATGCCCAGAATGTGAATGATGTGCCTTTCCCAAAACTTTCACTGTTAACACAGTTTATTCTGGTCACACAGGCAAGTGATAACCCACTTGACATCTGCCTACACCATCAGAGTGGTCATTCTGAAAGTCATTGGCAGCGATATCTAACACTCCCTCTATTTTTTTTGCTGCATGAAGCCTATTCATTTAAGTGCACAAGCTCTTTAAATTTCTTCTGTGCAGCTCCCTAGGTGATAACTTATGGGGCTGACTTTTACATGGGCCACATAGGTTCTTCTGGGTTGTTATGCAGCTGTACAACTTAAGAGGCGCATTGACGATGTCCCAACCTTCTTAAGGAAATATATTCCGATTTCCTAAACCCCTTTTCTTACTCAGCCCAGCTGAGAATTTACACTGAAGGTGCAAACCCAAACAGCAAAACCTGCTAGTGAACCAATGTACTTCACCATGGGGTCAGTCAATAAAAAGCAAACTTCTGAGAATTTACTGTTGCGGTATAAAGTTAGAGAAGTTGCTGTTTAATAAAATTCAATGGCAACAGCCCTGTAGTAACTTGACCATGCAGCCAGTATTCAAACTGATAATACCATAACAATGAAGCTCCAGGCATTTCCAACACAGGTGAATGGCAATCAGGAATAGGAATTCACCACTCAAGTCTAGTCCATGGACACTGGGAAGGGATTTCTATTGTCTGTTATTCTTGCCAACATAACTTTATTAGCATAGGTTTGGGATAAAAAGGAGGAAAAAAACTTGCATCTTTATAGCATTTTTCATGACCACCAGACATTTCAAAGTGCTCTACAGCCAATGAAGTACTTTTTGAAGTGGAGTCACTGTTGTAATATGGGAAACATGGCGTGCAATCTGCGCACAGCAAACTCCCACAAGCATCAATATGATAATGACCAGTTAATCAATTTAATGATGCTAGGTGAGGGATAAATATTGGCCAAGACATCAGGGATAACTCCCCTGCTTTTCTTTGAAATTGTGCCATAAGGTCTTCTACATCAACTCCAGCAGACAGATGGGGCTTTGGATCAACGGCTCATCCAAAAGATGGCATCTCAGACAGAACAGCATTTTCTCAGTACTGCACTGGAATGTCAGCCTTGATTTTTGTACTCAAGCCCTGGAATGGGAGTTGAACCTGGAACCTCATGACTCTCTTCTGAGAGTCACAGTGCAGAAGAGGCCCTTCGGCCCATTGAGTCTGCACCGACACGTGAGAAACACCTGACCTATCTACCTAACCCCATTTACCAACACTTGGCCCATAGCCTTGAATGTTATGACATGCCAAGTGCTCGTCCAGGTACTTATTAAAAGATGTGAGGCAACCTGCCTCCACCACCCTCCCAGGCAGCACATACCAGACTATCACCACTCTCTGGGTAAAGAAGTATTTCCTCATATCCCCCCTAAACCTCCTGCCCCTCACATTGAACTTATGTCCCCTTGTGACTGACCCTTCAACTAAAGGGGACAGCCGCTCCCTATCCGCCCTGTCCATGCCCCTCAATCTTGTGCACCTCGATCAGGTCGCCCCTCAGTCTTCTCTGCTCCAAAGCAAACAACCCAAGACTATCCAACCTCTCTTCGTAAATTAAATGTTTCATCCCAGGCAACATCCTGGTGAATCTCCTCCAGTGCAATCACATCCTTCCTATAATTTGGTGACCAGAACTGCACACAGTACTCCAACCAAGGTTCTATACAACTCCAACATGATACCCCCACTTTTGTAATCTATGCCTCGATTGATAAAGGCAAGTGTCCCATATGCCTTTTTCACCACTCATAAGACCATAAGACATAGAAGCAGAAATTAGGCTATTCGACCCATCAAGTCTGCTCCGCCATTCAATCATGGCTGATAAGTTTCTCAACCCCATTCTCCTGCCTTCTCCCCGTAATCTTTGATCCCCTTACCAATCAAGAACCTATCTATCTCGGTCTTAAATACACTCAATGACCTGGCCTCCACAGCCTTCTCTGGCAAAGAATTCCATAGATTTACCACTCTCTGGCTAAAGAAGTTTCTCCTCATCTCTGTTCTAAAAGGTCTTCCCTTTACTCTGAGGCTGTGCCCTCAGGTCCTAGTCTCTCCTACTAATGGAAACATCTTCCCCACTTCCACTCTATACAGGCCTTTCAGTATTCTGTAACTTTCAATGAGATCCCCCCTCACCCTTTTAAACTCCATCGAGTATAGACCCAGAGTCCTCAAACTTTCCTCATTTGTTATGCCTTTCATTCCTGGGATCGTTCTCGTGAACCTCCTCTGGACCCTCTCCAGGGCCAGAACATCTTTCCTGAGATACGGGGCCCAAAATTGCTCTCAATATTCTAAATGTGGTCTGACCAGAGCCTTATAAAGCCTCTGCAGCACATCCCCGCTTTTATATTCTAGTCCTCTTGAAATAAATGCCAATATTGCATTTGCCTTCCTAACTACTGGCTCAACCTGCAAGTTAACCTTAAGAGAATCCTGGACTAGGACTCCCAAGTCCCTTTGAATTCCAGATTTCTGAATTCTCTCCCCATTTAGAAAATAGTCTATGCCTCTATTCTTCCTACCAAAGTGCATGACCTCACACTTGCCCACGTTATGTTCCATCTGCCATTTCTTTGCCCATTCTCCTAACTTGTCCAAATCCTTCTGCAGCCTCCCCAATACTACCTGTCCCTCCACCTATCTTTGTATCATCTGCAAACTTAGCCAGGATGCCCTCAGTTCCTTCACCTAGATCATTAAGGTATAAAGTGAAAAGTTGTGGTCCCAACACTGACCCCTGCGGAACTCCACTAGTCACCGGTCACCATCCTGAGAAGGACCCCCTTATCCCCACTCTCTGCCTCCTGCCAGAAAGCCAATCTTCTATCCATGATAGTACCTTGCCTCTAACACCATGGGCTCTTATCTTACTGAGCAGCCTCCTGTGCGGCACCTTGTCAAAGGCCTTCTGGAAGTCCAAGTAGATAACATCCATTGGTTCTCCTTTGTCTAACCTACTCGTTACCTCCTCAAAGAATTCTAACAGATTTGTCAGGCATGACCTCCCCTTGATGAAACCATGCTGACTTTGCCCGATTTTACCATGCACTTCCAAGTATTCTGAAATCTCATCCTTAATAAAGGACTCTAAAATCTTACCAACGACCGAGGTCAGGCTAATCGTCCTGTAATTTCCCGTCTTTTGCCTCACTCCCTTCTTAAACAGGTGGGTTACATTAGCGATTTTCCATTCCTCTGGGACCCTCCCTGACTCGAGTGATTCCTGAAAGATCACCACTAACGCCTCCACTATCTCTTCAGCTATCTGGGGTGTAATCCATCTGGTCCAGGTTATTTATCCACCTTCAGACCTTTCAGTTTTCCTAGCACCTTCTCCTTGGTAATGGCCACCATACTCACCTCTGCCCTCTTGAACTTTGGGGATGGTAATCATGTCTTCCACCGTGAAGGCTGACGCAAAGTACCTATTCAGTTCCTCCACCCCACTAACATGCCCCACCACTTTCAGAGATCTATGGGCACACACGCCAAGGTCCCTTTTTTCCTCAGAACTTCCTAGTGTCATGCCATTCATTGAATGCTTCCTTGCCAAATTACTCCTTCCAAAGTGTATCACCTCACACTTTTCAGGGTGAAATTCCATCTGCCACTTATCTGCCTATTTGACCATCCCATCTATATCTTCCTGTAGCCCAAGACACTCATCCTCACTGTTAACCACCCAGCCAATCTTTGTGTCATCTGCAAACTTACTAGTCCTATCCTCCACATAGTCATCTATGTTTATATAAATGACGAATAATAGGGGACCCAGCACAGTTCCCTGTGATATGCCACTGGACACTGGCTTCCAGTCACCAAAACATCCTGATGTCATCACCCTCTGTCTCCTACAACTAAGCCAATTATGAATCCACCTTATCAAATTACCCTTATCCCATGTGCATTTGCCTTCTTTATAAGTCTCCCATGTGGGACCTTGTCAAAGGTTTTGCTGAAATCCATATAAACTGCATCAATTGTACTACCCTCATCTACAGACCTGGTCACCTCCTCAAAAAATTCAATCAGATTTGTTAGGCATGACCTCCTTCTGACAAAGCCATGCTGACTATCCCTGATCAAACCTTGCCTCTCCAAGTGGAGATAGATTCTCTCCTTCAGAATTTTCTCCAATAGTTTCCCCTATCACTGACGTGAGACTCACTGGCCTGTAGTTCCCTGGCTTATCTCTACAACCCTTCTCAAATAGCGGAACCACATTGGCTGTTCTCCAGTCCTCTGGCACCTCTCCCGTGACTAGAGATGAATTAAAAATTTGGGCTCAGGGGCAAGAGTGCTACCGACTGAGCCACAGCTAACAATCCGACAACTGCCTAGTCTGCACGGTTCAGTATTAACGTGCCACAGGGCCCAAATTTAGCATCTATCTTAACAAGTCAACTGAAAAATACTTACATGTAGCATGATGGGTATGGCTTGCATCTGTATAGGGGTGGGTATTTGGAACCCAGCTTCCTGTATGTGCTGGATAATTTTTGGGTGCACCTTATATTCTTGTAGGAGCTGCTCAAAGGTAGCAACTGGTTCAGGAATATCAGTTCCATCCACGTAAATCCGATGCTTACGTCGGAACTTATTTATCTTGGAAAGAAGAAAGGAATTTTAATTCCACATAGGCAAATGCTAAAGTGGAACTTTTAAATTGATTTTCCCCCAGAAGAGTTTGCAGTAAGTAGGTTTATTTTTTAAGATTTGGTCTAAATACAAACCTTTTCTCGTTGTTGATGTTCCAGTTTCTCAGCACTGGGTTCTGTGCCCCTACTGACAGTATTACTCTTGATCTTCCTTTCCAGCGAGGACATCAACATTATGCCATCTTCATCTTTGGTGTTGGCAAAAATGTCACATACTGTTTCCAGTTCTGCTGATGGTGGTATGGGGAAAGAGAAATTAGGAACATATTTATTGCCAAATATCAGTAAAGGCCCATAGTATAGGATATAATCTGGGTTGAAAAGAGATGAATCACATTCGGAAGTTGTAACAAGCAAACTCTTAACCTTTCCCTCTATCACCAAAGTAATCATGTGGATTCAGTTCTATTTTATTATACATTTACAATATTCTCCTGTTTCCATGGGTGAACAGTTCATTGGGCAAAATACTCCAAAATCACTGTCAACACTAAAAATAATTCAGACTCTGCTGATCTAATTCTTTGTACTCATGTCAAGTAATGAAGCCTGCCCTTGTCAACAGTACTACCAAGTTCAGTAAGCAGCTAATTGGGAATCATGTGGTCTGCCACTGAGTCTTATGTGGGAGTATTGACATACTGATTTTTGAAATATTTCCCAAGGGTGTACACCATGTTCAAACAACAACAAGTGCCTCTGAGTTGTGGGATGCGGGTTTAATCTCTGGCTTCATTAGATTCCTAAT
Organism: Carcharodon carcharias; assembly: GCF_017639515.1. NCBI lineage: Eukaryota > Metazoa > Chordata > Chondrichthyes > Lamniformes > Lamnidae > Carcharodon > Carcharodon carcharias. The sequence goes on along the minus strand of NC_054476.1, from coordinate 157,903,314 downwards.
GTTAGCACAATTGCCAGCAGCTCAGGAAACTTGAGACAAGGTGGAACCGAATGCTCTAGGATTTAATATGCTCTGGGGACAGGAGTTCAAATCCCACCATGGCAGCTGGTGGAACCAGAATTCAATTAATTAATCCGGAGTATAAAGCTAGTCTCTGTGACGGTGGCCATGGAACCACCACTGATTGCCTTTATGAAAAACATCTGGTTCACTAATGTCCTTTCAGGAAGGAAATTTACCATCCTTACCTGTTCAGGCCTACCTGTGACTCTAGATCCACAGCAAAATGGTTGACTAAGTGCCCTCTGAAATAGCGTGGCAAGCTACTCAGTTCAAAGGCAATTAGGGAGGGCAACAAATGTTGGCCTGGTCAACACCACCCACATCCCATGAAAGAATGAAGAAAAAAAAGGCCATCCTAGCTACTGTATGAGCAACAGCCTTGGAGGAGGTTCAAAAGGCTAGCTGCCTTCTCGTGCACCAGCCTGGCAAGGGTCTACTGAAGAGAAACTAAAGGAAATTAAAAGTGGACAACCTAACAAGCGATTGGTTTAAAAAAACTGTAAATGCTTTTTAAAAAAATAAATGCATGTGTACAAAGTTTTGTTATTTTTAAAAAGGGAAAATGTTATCAGTCACAAGCTGCTGTGTACAAAATTTGCATTAAAATCTTTATAAATGTAGTGGCAGGTGGCAGAGCAGGGAAGTGCACCTCTTGTTGTGGCACTGAAGTACAAAATTCCTCTTTGATGCTGAATTAACTTATTATAACCACAACTATGGCAAAGGGTCTACAAATGGCTTCAGTGCTTCCTACTAGGGAGGGGAAAGCAACATCAGTCAAGATTCCTGATCACCACTAAAAATCATGCATGCATAGACATTAAAGAAGGATTAGGACTAGGTTGAGGTGTGTTGCCCAAAAGTCAAATAACTTATTGACCTGGTCATGGCTCAAACATAGAGAACAGCCACTTCAGCAAAACACCAGATTGTGTCCTTTTATGTGAGAAGGGACCAAAACAATTATGGAGGGGTTGGGTCTGAGGAGGGGAAAGTGTTTGATTCATCTCATTATTCTTCTATTATTACTGTGTGTAAACCATTAAATCAATGACATGTTAAAAATGATCATCACTGCACAAGAATGGCCATGTCACTTTCTGGAGAGAAGGGAAGAAATCATTCACTCCAAAAACAAAAATGACTGCACCTCAGATTTAGAAATCAGAATTACCAACTTCGTAATTGCTCTGCTGCTTCAGCAAGCTGGGTTTTCCTCAGTTAACCTGCAAGATCTCTAATTTTTTTTCCAATTCCGAGGAAAGGTCATTGAGCTGAAACACTAACACAGTTTCTCTCTCCTCGGATGCTGCCTGATCGGAGTAATTTCTATTTTTCTCAGTTTACTGTACCTTTGTTCCTTTTCCTCTTTTCTGATCCACCTGTCTCAAGTCTTCTTTTTCTGAGGGATGTAGATATGCCATCTTCACACTCTGTGGCAGAATCCTCTTCCACCCCATCGGTTTTCAAGGTGCTGACCACTGATTTGCAGCTTTTCGCGTGCTGACTGTTAAAAAAGTCGAGGTCAGGGGCGTTCCCACTTAAGATGGCATTGCTTGAATTTGTTATCTGGAATTAAATGACCATTACCTACATGAATATAAGATTTAAGGTGTGTACAATTTTACAGCGTAGGTCAAAGTGTATTGTAAGACATCACCGAAAGATTCAAACATCAAACTAAATCATTGGCTTAAACCAAATTAGTTTATTGATCCTTCTAGAACCACAAAGTAACACTATATCTTTGAACCAGAGCCCAGCCGACATTAATCCACTCAAACCATACAGGGGAGGGGTTTATAGGGGTAATTTTATTCAGATTTGCCCTCTCAGCAACAGATATTGGAGTAGGCTGTGATTCCACAACTTTTAATTGTTCCTCTTTAAAACTAAGAGCACTTTGCCTGTCAATATGATCTAAGCAGTATTAGCTTGAGGCAGGTGCAAAAGCAGAGACCTGAGGGTCGATATTCACAAATATTTGAAGATGGCAGGACAAGATAAGAAGAAACCCATGAAAGGCTTTGGGATGCTTGGTTTTGTAAATAGGAACATTGAATTTAAAAAAAAGGAAGTCCTTCTAAAACCATTACAAATTAGGCCTCAGCTGGATGAAGTGCGCAAATTTGGCACAATACTTTGGGCAACATTTCCCCCCCATTGTGGGGGGGGGGGGGAAAGAGAGAAGAGAAGTGCGGGAGTGGGCACGCTTCCGATTGGCGCCCCTGATTGGGGGGGCGTGCCGCCATTTTACGTGGGCCCGCCCAGCATGACGTGCACCAGGGAGTGCTTTGTGCTCCCTGTGCGTGCCGGGTGAGGGGGGTGGGGGGAGATTCCCTCAGCCTGGAGTGCGTGCTTTTGTGCGCTGCCTCAGGGAGATCGGCACTGATTTAAAATTTTCAATAAAAATTAGAAAAAAAATTTCCCTGCCCCGCTCCCTCATGTGACGCTGTCGCATCAGCTGGGAAATGTCCAGAACTTTAATTGTAAAATAGTCTGCATTTTTAAAATCACTCATAAAACCTCATCCCGCCAGTGGATGAGGTTTCATGTTTTGTCACAAGCCCGCCTGGGCTCCCAGCCTGCCCGCCAGCCTTAAGGTTGGACGGGCAGGTCCATTAATGAGTTCAACTGGTTTTTTTTAATGGCCTTAATAGGCTATTGACAGGTCAGCGGGCACGCATCCGAGGGGTGATGTCGGGCTCCCGCTCGCCGACCAGAAGATGCTGGCCTTTGAGAAGGATGTCAAGGCCTTGGAAAGGGTACAGAAATTTACTAGGGTGATACCAGAGATGAGGGAGATTGGAGAAGTTAAGATTGCTCTCCTTGGAGCAGAGACATTTAAGGAGCAACCTAATAAAATATTCAAAATTGCGAGGGGTTCTGATAGATCAGGTGGGGAGAAACTGTTTCTACTGGTAAGTGGATTAGAGGTCATAGCTTTAAAGCATTAGAGGAGAAATTAAGACTTTTCTCCACCCCCGACCCCTCACCATACAATGTTGGTGAGATCTGGAACACGATATCTGAAAAACTGGTGGAATCAAATTCCACAGGAACTTTCAAAAGGCAACTGGAAATTTAATTGAGGGCTCATTTACAGGGCTAACGGGGTTAAGATGGGGGTCTGGGACTAAATTGAACCAGATCTTTCAAAAGCCAGCGCTGGCCTGACAGAGGCTGCATGCCTACTCCCTCCATGCTGCAAGATTCTCTGCTCCTAAGTGTTGACTTGGGGCTTCACAACTGTGAGCCCACAGCAGATGGCATGGGGTCAGCCTCATGGTGGGCACAGAGCATGCACGCACACACAAGCAATTGGGTTTTAGATCAGATCCTCACCCAGGTCCAATACTTTCACAATGCTTCCCAACAGCTTGCACGAAATTGCTGTCAGGCTCCCAGTGGCACCAGGGGTGGTCCTGGTCCAGTTTGTGCCAAGGGGCAGCGTTTCTCTTCTCTGCCCCAGGGCAAACAGGCCCAGAGTTTCCACTGAATGTTTGAACCGAAGAAGAGGATCCTGCTGAGCAGATCAGACAAAGCCCCAGGTAGACAGCCCTCCCTACCTACCCCCCACCCCCTCCCTACCGACCCCCTCCCCCCTCTACCTACCCCGCTCCACCTACCCTCTCCCCCTCTACCTACCTCCTCCCCCTCTACCTACTTCCTCCCCCTCTACCTACTTCCTCCCCCTCTACCTACTTCCTCCCCCTCTACCTACTTCCTCCCCCTCTACCTACCCCCCTGCCTACCCCCTCCCCCCTCTACCTAGCCCCTCCCCTCCCCCCTCTACCAAGCCCCTCCTCACCCCCCCCTCTACCTAGCCCCTCCTCACCCCCCCCCTACCTAGCCCCTCCTCACCCCCCCTCTACCTAGCCCCTCCCCCTCTACCTAGCCCCTCCTCACCCCCCCTCTACCTAGCCCCTCCCCCTCTACCTAGCCCCTCCTCACCCCCCTCTACCTAGCCCCTCCTCACCCCCCTCTACCTAGCCCCTCCTCACCCCCCCTCTACCTAACCCCTCCCCCCCTACCTAGCCCCTCCTCACCCTCCCCTCTACCTAGCCCCTCCTCACCCCCCCTCTACCTAGCCCCTCCCCCCCTCTACCTACCCCCTCCCCACCCCCCTTCTACCTACCCCCGCCCCACCCCCCTTCTACCTACCCCCGCCCCACACCCCCTCTACCTACCCCCGCCCCACACCCCCTCTACCTACCCCCTTCCCTCCACCTATCCCCCCGCCTACCCCCTCCCCCCCTCTACCTACCCCCTCCCCTCCCCCCCTCTACCTACCCCCTCCCCTCCCCCCCTCTACCTACCCCCTCCCCTCCCCCCCTCTACCTACCCCCTCCCCTCCCCCCCTCTACCTACCCCCTCTCCTCCCCCCCTCTACCTACCCCCTCCCCTCCCCCCCTCTACCTACCCCCTCCCCTCCCCCCCTCTACCTACCCCCTCCCCCCCCTCTACCTACCCCCTCCCCTCCCCCCCTCTACCTACCCCCTCCCCTCCCCCTCTCCAACTACCCCCTCCCCTCCCCCTCTCTACCTACCCCCTCCCCTCCCCCTCTCTACCTACCCCCTCCCCTCCCCCTCTCTACCTACCCCCTCCCCTCCCCCTCTCTAACTACCCCCTCCCCTCCCCCTCTCTAACTACCCCCCCTCCCCCTCTCTAACTACCACCCCCTCCCCCTCTCTACCTACCCCCTCCCCTCCCCCTCTCTACCTACCCCCTCCCCTCCCCCTCCCTCCCCCTCTCTACCTACCCCCTCCCCTCCCCCTCTCTACCTACCCCCTCCACCTACCCCCTCCCCTCCCCCTCTCTACCTACCCCCTCCCCTCCCCCCTCTCCTCCCCCTCTCTACCTACCCCCTCCCCTCCCCCCTCCCCTCCCACCGTCTACCTACCCCCTCCCCTCCCCCCGTCTACCTACCCCCTCCCCTCCCCCCGTCTACCTACCCCCTCCCCTCCCCCCGTCTACCTACCCCCTCCCCTCCCCCCGTCTACCTACCCCCTCCCCTCCCCCCGTCTACCTACCCCCTCCCCTCCCCCGTCTACCTACCCCTCCCCCGTCCACCTAACCCCTCCCCTCCCTCCCACTACCCCCTCCCGCCTACCTATCCCCCACCTACCCCCTCCCCCGCTACCTATCCCCTCCGCCCCAACCGCCTACACCTACCCCCCTCCACCTACCCCCCTCCACCTACCCCCCTCCACCTACCCCCCTCCACCTACCCACTACCCTCCCCCCCTCCACCTACCCACTACCCTCCCCCCCTCCACCTACCCACTACCCTCCCCCCCTCCACCTACCCACTACCCTCCCCCCCTCCACCTACCCCACCCCTACTCCACCTACACACTCCCCTCTCCTCTGCCTACCCCCTCTACCTACCCCCTCCCCTCTACCTACCCCCTCCCCTGCCCCCTCCCCTCTACCTACCCCCTCCCCTCTACCTACCCCCTCCCCAGCCCCCCTCCCCTCTACCTACCCCCTCCCCACTACCTACCCCCTCCCCAGCCCCCCTCCCCTCTACCTACCCCCTCCCCAGCCCCCCTCCCCTCTACCTACCCCCTCCCCAGCCCCCCTCCCCTCTACCTACCCCCTCCCCAGCCCCCCTCCCCTCTACCTACCCCCTCCCCAGCCCCCCTCCCCTCTACCTACCCCCTCCCCTGCCCCCTCCCCTCTACCTACCCCCTCCCCTCTACCTACCCCCTCCCCTCTACCTACCCCCTCCCCTCTACCTACCCCCTCCCCAGCCCCCCTCCCCTGCCCCCTCCCCTCTACCTACCCCCTCCCCAGCCCCCCTCCCCTCTACCTACCCCCTCCCCAGCCCCCCTCCCCTCTACCTACCCCCTCCCCAGCCCCCCTCCCCTCTACCTACCCCCTCCCCTGCCCCCTCCCCTCTACCTACCCCCTCCCCAGCCCCCCCTCCCCTCTACCTACCCCCTCCCCAGCCCCCCTCCCCTCTACCTACCCCCTCCCCTGCCCCCTCCCCTCTACCTACCCCCCTCCCCAGCCCCCCTCCCCTCTACCTACCCCCTCCCCAGCCCCCCTCCCCTCTACCTACCCCCTCCCCAGCCCCCCTCCCCTCTACCTACCCCCCTCCCCTGCCCCCTCCCCTCTACCTACCCCCTCCCCTGCCCCCTCCCCTCTACCTACCCCCTCCCCTGCCCCCTCCCCTCTACCTACCCCCTCCCCAGCCCCCCTCCCCTCTACCTACCCCCTCCCCTGCCCCCTCCCCTCTACCTACCCCCTCCCCAGCCCCCCTCCCCTCTACCTACCCCCTCCCCAGCCCCCCTCCCCTCTACCTACCCCCTCCCCAGGCCCCCTCCCCTCTACCTACCCCCTCCCCAGCCCCCCTCCCCTCTACCTACCCCCTCCCCAGCCCCCCTCCCCTCTACCTACCCCCCTCCCCAGGCCCCCTCCCCTCTACCTACCCCCTCCCCAGCCCCCCTCCCCTCTACCTACCCCCTCCCCTGCCCCTCTCCCCTCTACCTACCCCCTCCCCAGGCCCCCTCCCCTCTACCTACCCCCTCCCCAGGCCCCCTCCCCTCTACCTACCCCCTCCCCTGCCCCCCTCCCCGTTTGGAGTTGATCCTCTTCCCCTTTAAGCTCGGGTTGCTGGTCTGCAGCCTGCGGCCTAGCGCCTCAGCCTCCAACTAGCGGTGAAGCCGCCAAACCAGTAACCCGGGGTCGGGCTGGAAGTTGCCCTCGGCCCCCGTTCCTCACCCGCAGCCTCTCGGCGTCCCGCCCGAACCGCTTCCAGTCGAAGCGGGCGCCAGCGCCCAGCGCACGGAACAAATCGAGCGGCTCCATCGCCATGGAGAGGAGGCCGGAGCACCGAGAGATCGATAGACAGGCCGGCCGAGCGACTACTCGGCGATCGTTATCACCCCTGCTGGGTCTGGAATTAAAGTGACAGTGCACCCCACCTGGGTTTGGAATTAAAGTGACAGTGCACCCCACCTGGGTTTGGAATTAAAGTGACAGTGCACCCCACCTGGGTTTGGAATTAAAGTGACAGTGCACCCCACCCGACTCTGGAATTAAAGTGACAGTGCACCCCGCCAGGGTCTGGAATTAAAGTGACAGTGCACCCCACCTGGGTTTGGAATTAAAGTGACAGTGCACCCCACCTGGGTTTGGAATTAAAGTGACAGTGCACCCCACCTGGGTTTGGAATTAAAGTGACAGTGCACCCCACCTGGGTTTGGAATTAAAGTGACAGTGCACCCCACCCGACTCTGGAATTAAAGTGACAGTGCACCCCGCCAGGGTCTGGAATTAAAGTGACAGTGCACCCCACCTGGGTTTGGAATTAAAGTGACAGTGCACCCCACCCGACTCTGGAATTAAAGTGACAGTGCACCCCGCCAGGGTCTGGAATTAAAGTGACAGTGCACCCCTCCTGGGTCTGGAATTAAAGTGACAGTGCACCCTGCCGGGTTTGGAATTAAAGTGACAGTGCACCCCACCCTGGCCTGGAATTAAAGTGACAGTGCACCCCACCCTGGTCTGGAATTAAAGTGACAGTGCACCCTACCCTGGTCTGCAATTAAAGTGATAGCATTCCCCTCCCTCCCCAACCCGGGTCTGAAAGTAACAGTGCAACCCACCCGGGTGTGGAATTAAAAACAGGATAGAAAATAGGATCAAAGGGGGCATAAAAAAGGGGATAAAACCATGGATAAATGAATAAAAATAAGTGGATGAAAAATAAAAATGAATGTAGAAAAAAGGGGATTAAAAGAGGGGGTGAGGATGGAGCAGAGAGTTCATGGTCTGAAGTTGTTGAACACAATGTAAAGTCCAAAAGGCTGTAAGGTGCCTAATCGGAAGATGAGGTGCTGTTCCTCCAGTTTGCATTGGGCTTCACTGGAACAACACAGCAGGCCAGGGACAGAAATGTGGGCATGAGAGCAGGATGGTGTGTTGAAATGGCAAGCGACAGGAAGGTCTGGGTCATGCTGCAGGTAGACTGGAAGTGTTCTGCAAAGCGGTCACCCACAGTATTAACTGTGCCCCATTAGCCATCTTGTCCCTTAAGTCACAAGGTTTCATGTTCAAGTCCCTGCACTTCAGGCCCTAAGAACAAAAATCTACACTGATACTCCAGTGCAGTGCTGTACTAAGGTACAGTGTTGGAGGTACTGCCTTTCAGATGAGATGTTAATCTAAAACCCTTTACCCTTGCTCAGGTGGTTGTAAAAGAGCCCATGGCATTATTTCAAAGAGCACAGGAGTTAATGCAGGGTTCCTGGCCGATATTTATTCCTTAAACAAAAACAGATTATCATATTGCTCTTTACTGGAATTTGTTGAATGCAAATGGACCACTGACTTTCCTAAATTACAATAGTGACTACACTTCAAAATTGCTTCATTGGCTGTAAAGTGATTTGAGATGTCTGATGGTCATGAAAGCCGCTATATAAGTGCAAGACTTTCTTTAATACAATTTGGCCCACACATCTACCCATTAAACTTTTGCAAGATAGCAGGGGTGCTGATGTTCTTGAAATTAATTGAAAATCGTTGTTGCGTACCCACTGTTTTCAAAGCTGGTTATTGAAACAATGTTGGCTCAGAACTTCTGACCTCGGTGTGTCATATCCAGGAGGTATCACAGAAGCCCCCACTCAAGGACTGCACGGCAATTGCCCAGCAAGTTTAAACTTCCAGTGACCAATTACCCTGCACTGGGAACAATTTGATACTCCAATTTAAATTGGAGACTTCAGATGGTTCTGATTCTCTTAGCAGAATATTTACCAAGGAAAAGTTAGAAGGACTAAAACCACTTCTAACTCCTGGCTAACATACTACTGACACCAGCCACCCCCTTAGACGTCTAGACCCCCACCCTCCATCCATATCCCTGACTGCCCCCATCCCCTGACCACCCTCCCAACCACCCAACAACACCCTAATTACCCTCCCTACCCGCCAACCAAACCCTCAACCCCCGTCTACCCTCCCCACCGACTACCCAGCTGACCTCCCCTGACCACCCGACCACCCAACACCCCTCGCCCTGACCACCCAACTCCCCCATGACCACCTGACACCTCCTCCCCCTGACCACCCGACCACAATCACCCTGCTCCGACTGTGATTGTCACTCCACAGAAGCTCTGGTCCAATGATGATTGAGCACAGCCTCAGCCCCCCAGTACTAGTTCCCTCCAAGTAACAAATTATAGGGTCACCTAATTGGGAGGACAGCCAATACATGTTCAGATTTTTAAAAACATTAACTATAGGAAGATATTTTTTACATGCGCACTCATTGAGAAAACCATTGCAAGTTGTCATCCCAGAATATTGCTCCAATTTTTTTTTCATAAACAAACATTCCCTTTTACATCACAACTCTCTCCCCACCTTCCATGACCCACCCCACCCTCACCAGCCTCCTGTCCCCTCCCCACACACTCATCTCAAGGACTTGCCTTCTAGCAAGGATATAGTGTGCAGAGGCTGTTTGGCTTTCTATTACCATGAAATTGCCCATTTCTTTGTGGTTGAGGCTTTAGATTAAGATTCGATAGACTTTTCAACCAATTTTGCCCCCACCTGTTGCCCAGCATCTAATAAGACTCATTGGATATCGACCAGGAAAAGGGGCTCGGATCAGTTTTCTCCACCTGATCTCAAAGGCATTGATTGAAGCAGTTGTGACACCTGTATGGTCACCTCACCAGGGATCAGCTAACTCAGCATCGACAACTAACGTGTTCATGTCCTGCAATAGCTGGTGATAGTTTGCTATTATCCCGTTATAATCCTTGCAAAAGATAACTAAATGTCATAAACTCATTTTGTCCTGAACACTGACCCAACGAAATTAAAGACCAAGAGAACACTGGCAAATAACTGGCTCCTGTCAATCCATTGTTGCATGTACTTCTAAGTCACAAGAGGGCAGTAAATATCTACCGTGATATCTCGACAGTCTGTTTGCAAGGCTGAGGTTTTAACCTGTAGATCAGTCATAAAATCAATCTCCCTGTTTCTTGCTTTGTTCCCTGCTTTTGATATTGGCTGTCCACCCACTCACTTCCCCTCCCAGTTTCACTCCAAACAATACAGATGTTAATATGCAGACTAGCCCCATCCAACAACCCCCCAACTACCCTCTCTACCCCCTCAACTACACCCTCAAACTCCAGCTACACTCCTGCCCCCACCCTGACTACCCACCCGACCCACCCTGACTACCCAACACCCCTCACCCCAACCATTCGACCAACCCCCCCCACAGCCATCGGACCCCTTCCCCCCGACCACCCGACATCCCCTACCCCCTGACCACCCAACAACACCTCCCCCTCTGACCACCTGACAACCCCTTCCCCTGACCACCCAACAGCCCCTACCCCCTGACCACCCAACAGTCCCTAGCCCCTGACCACCCAACAACACCTCCCCCTCTGACCATCTGACACCCCTTTCCCCCTCACCGCCCAACATCCTCTTCCCCTGAGCAGCTGACACCCCCTCCCTTGCCCACACGACATCCCTTTCCCCCTCACCACCCAACAGCCCCTTCCTCCGACCACCCAACATCCCGTCCCCTCCCAATTAGGTGGTCCCATATTTGTTACTTGGAGTGAACCAGTACTCGGGGCTGAGGCTGCGCTCAATCATCGTTGGGCCAGAGCTTCCGTGGATAGACAATCACTCGGAGTCAGGTGATTGTGGTCAGGTGGTTGGGGGAGGGGGTGTCGGGTGGTCATGGGGAGGGGGTGTCAGGTGGTCAGGGGGAGTGGGTGTCGGGTGGCCAGGGGGAGGGGGTGTTGGATGGTCATGGGGATGGGGTGTTGGGTGATCATGGGGATGGGGTGTTGGGTGGTCATGGGGAGGGGTTGTCGGGTGGTTAGGGGGAGGGGGTGTCAGGTGGTCAGGGGGTGGGGGTGTCGGGTGGTCATGGCGAGGTGTTGTCGGGTGGTCGGGGAGGGGGTGTCAGGTGGTCAGCGGGAGGGGGTGTCAGGTGGTCAGGGGGAGGGGGTGTCGGGTGGTCAGCAGGAGGGGATGTCGGGTGGTCAGGGGGATAGGGAGGGGGTGTCGGGTGGTCAGCAGGAGAGGGTGTCAGTTGGTCAGGGGGAGGGAGTGTCGGGTGGTCGGGGGATGAGGAGGGAGTGTCGGGTGGTCATGGGGAGGGGGTGTCGGGTGGTCAGCGGGAGAGGGTGTCAGGTGGTCAGGGGGAGGGGGTGTTGGGTGGTCAGCGGGAGAGGGTGTCAGGTGGTCAGGGGGAGGGGGTGTCGGGTGGTCAGCGGGAGGGGGTGTCAGGTGGTCGGGGGAGGGAGTGTCGGGTGGTCAGGGGGCGGGGGAGGGGATGTCGGATGATCAGGGGCCATACTGGGGCCCAGCTGATTCTGTGGATTAGCTACCAATTTAATATAGAAAAGAAGAGGTGAAAACTAGCCTCTGTACCTGTCATAAAATTCTTAAGCACACCTTGCAATCGAACATTTATGTTTGATATGAAGGTGAAGATTCAGCCAAGTGTGTGAAGGAGTGAAGTGAAGTGTAGCCAGATTTGCTCAGGATTCAGAAGCTGAATTAAGTCTCCACAGTGTCGGGTGGCCACAACCTCACCACTCACTTACTTTGACATCAAATCTACCAACAAAATAAGTGCGGAGAAAGTGTACATTAAAGAGTGCACATTATTGTGCCGAAGTGGGATGCCACTCTTGAAATAAGGGTCAGTTGAAATGTCTGCCTGAGGGAAGATGTTATGGCTGTCTCCACATATGTGGGCATGAGTTAGTTTTAGAAGTATAAATCACGTGTGGGTGTTCGATGTGGGTGAAGGTAAACTGGGTTATTGCTGGCAATGTGGCTGTGTACCAGGTATGTTCTGTAACAAAAGCAGGACAAATCCAACCCGGCCAATTACCGCCCCATCAGTTTATTCTTGATCATCAGTAAAGTGATGGCAGGGACTATCAACAGTGCTATCGAGCGGCACTTGCTTAGCTATAATCTGCTCACTGATGCCACTCAGCTTCTGACCTCATTACAGCCTTGGTTCAAACATGGACAAAAGAGCTGAACTCCAAAGGTGAGGTGAGAGTGACTGCCCTTGACATCAAGCCTGCATTTGACCGAATGTGGCATCAAGGAACCCTAGCAAAACTGTAGTCAATGGGAATCAGGGGGAAAACTCTACACTGGTTGGAGTCATACCGAGCACAAAGGAAGATGGTTGTGGTTGTTGGAGGTCAGTCATCTCAGTTCCAGAACATCACTGCAGGAGTTCCTCAGGGTAATGACCTCGGGCCAACCATCTTCAACTACTTCATCAATGACCTTCCTTCCATCATAAGGTCAGAGGCGGCGATGTTCACTGATGATTGCACAATGTTCAGCACCATTTGAGACTCCTCAGATACTGAAGCAGTCCATGTCCAAATACAGCAAGACCTGGACAATATCCAGGCTTGGGCTGACAAGTGGCAAGTAACATTCGTGCTACACAAGTGCCAGGCAATGACCAGTTCCAAAAAGAGAGAATCTAACCATTGCCCCTTAATGTTCAATGGCATTACTATTACTGAATCCCCCACTATCAACATCCTGAGGGTTACCATTGACCAGAAACTGAACTGAACTAGCCATATAAACACTGTGGCGATAAGAGCAGGTCAGAGATTAGAAATCCTACAGTGAGTAACTGACCTCCTGACTCCTGAAAGCCTGTCCCCCATCTACAAGGCACAAGTCAGGACTGTAGTGGAATATTCTCCACTTACCTGGATGAGTGTAGCTCCCACAACACTCAAGAAGCTTGACACAATCCAGTACAAAGCAACCCGTTTGATTGGCATCCCATCCACAAATATTCACTTCCTCCACCACCAACGCACAGTGGCAGCAGTGTGTACCATGTGCAAGATCTCACCAAGGCTCCTCAAACAGCACCTTCCAAACCCATGACCACTACCATCTAGAAGGACAAGGTCTGCGGACACATGGGAACACCACCACCTAGAAGTTCCCCTCCAAGCCACTTACCATCCTGACTTGGAAATATGTCGCCGTTCCTCCAGTCTCATTGGGTTAAAATTCTGGAACTCCCTTCCTAACAGCACGGTGGGTGTACCTACACCATATGGACTGCAGCGGTTCAAGAAGGCAGCTCACCACCACCTTCTCAAGGGCAATTAAGGTTGGGCAATAAATGATAGCCTAGCCAGCGATGACCATGTCGAATCAATGAATAAAATAAAACATTCACGACTCCTCAGCTACTTAGCTCCATGCCCTAATGCAGGAAGATATGGACAACATTCTGGCTTGGGTTACATATGAACGTACGAATTAGGAGCAGGAGTAGGCCCCTGAGCTCCTCAAGCCTGCTCCGCCATTCAATAAGATCATGGCTGATCAGAGTGTAACCTCAAACCCACATTCCTTCCTACCCCCAATAACCTTTCACCCCCTTGTTAATGAAGCATCTATCTAGCTCTGCCTTAAAAATAATTAAAGACTCTGCTTCCACTGCCTTTTGAGGAAGAGTGTTCCAAAGACTCACAACCCTTAGAGAAAAAAATTCTCCTCATCTCTGTCTTAAATGAATGACCCCTTATTTTTAAACAGTGACCCCCTAGTTCCAGATTCTCCCATAAGAGGAAACACCTTCTCCACATCCACTCTGTCAAGACCCCTCAGGATCTTAAAGGTTTCAATTAAGTCACCTCTTACTCTTCGAAATTCCAGCTGATACAAGCCTAACCTGTCCAGCCTTTCCTCATAAGGCAACCCACCCATCCCTGGTATTAGTCTAGTAAGCCTTCTCTGAACTGCTTCTAACACATTTACATCTTTCTTTAAATAAGGAGACCAATACTGTACACAACACTCACCAATGCTCTACTTTTGTATCAATTCCCCTCACATTAAATTCCACTCACATTCTATTACCTTTCCTATTTACCTGCTGTACCTGCATACTAACCTTTAGTGCTTCATGCACAAGGACACCCAGATCCCTCTGAATCTCAGAGCTCTCCAATTTCTCAGATCTCTTGGATATTAAGCTTCTTTTTTAATCCTCTACATTGGAGAGACCAAACATAAACTGGGTGACCACTTTGCAGAACACCTGCGGTCTGTCCGCAAGAAAGACCCAAACTTCCCTGTCGCTTGCTATTTTAACATTCCACCCTGCTCTCTTGCCCACATGTCTGTCCTTGGCTTGCTGCATTGTTCCAGTGAAGCCCAACGTAAACTGGAGGAACAGAACCTCATCTTCCGACTAGGCACTTTACAGCCTTCCGGACTGAATATTGAATTCAACAACTTTAGATCTTGAACTCCCTCCTCCATCCCCACCCCCTTTCCGTTTCTTCCCCCTTCCTTTTGTTTTTTCCAATAATTTATATAGATTTTTCTTTTCCCACCTATTTCCATTATTTTTAAATCTATATCTTTTATGCCCTCTTAGTCTTTCCACCCCACCCCCACTAAAGCTGTACCTTGAGTGTCCTGCCATCCATTCTTAATTAGCACATTCATTTAGATAATCACCACCTTCAACAACTCTTTGTTCTTCTGTCTGTGACATCTTTTGATTATCTGCTCCTATCACTGCTTGCTTGTCCCTACAACCACACCCCCCCAACTTCTCTCCCCCCACCCGCCCTCCCCCCGTCCCACCTTAAACCAGCTTATATTTCACCCCTCTCCTAATATTCAGTTCTATTGAAGGGTCATGAGGACTCGAAATGTCAACTCTTTTCTTCTCCGCCGATGCTGCCAGACCTGCTGAGTTTTTCCAGATAATCTGTTTTTGTTTTGGATTTCCAGCATCCGCAGTTTTTTGTTTTTACTCTTTTTTAATCTTCCTGCCAAAACGAACAATTTCACATTTGCCCACATTGAAATCCATTTTCCAGATCTTTGCCCATTCACTTAACCTATCTACGTCAATTTGTAGCCTCCTTTTGTCCTCTTCACAATTTACTTTCCACCTGTGTTTGTGTCATTAGCAAATTTAGCAACCGTACCTTCAGTCCCTTCATCTAAGTCATTTATGTAAATTGGTAAAAAGTTGAGGCCACAGCATTGATCCCTGTGGCACACCACTCGACAGATCCTGCTAACCAGACAAAGATCCATTTATGCCAACTCTCTGCTTCCTGTTAGCTAACCAATCTTCTACCCATGCCCCCTACAGCATGAGCTTTTATTTTCTGCAATAACCTTTGATGTGGCACTTTATCAAATGCCTTCTGGAAATCTAAGTACAGTAAATCCACTGGTTCCCCTTTATCCACAGCACATGTGAGTCCTTCAAAGAACTCCAATAAATTGGTTAAACATGATTTCCCTTTTACAAAATCATGTTGACTCTGCCTGATCGCCTTGAATTTTTCTAAGTGCCCTGCTGTAACATCTTTAATAATAGTTTCTAACATTTTCCCTATGACATGTCTAGGGTAACTGACCGAGTTTCCTGCTTTCTGTCCCCCTTTTTGAATAAAGGAGTTACATTTGCTATTTGGAACCTTTCCTGAATCGAGGTAATTTTGGAAAATTAAAACCAGTGCATCAACCATCTCACTAGCCACTTCTTTCAAGACCTTAGGGTGAAGTCCATCCAGACCTGGGGATTTGTCAGCCCACAGCCCCAAAAATTTACTCAATACCACTTCTCTGGTGACTGTAATTTTCCCAAATTCCTCCCTCCCTTCTCTCTACTCTTTGGTTTATCATTTTCCCAAATTTGATCGCTTGCTCCCACTATTCAGTGTAAAACCCTCTCTACTTCCTTAGTTAGGTGGCGTGTGACGACACCAGCCCCAGCATGGTTCAGGTACACCGTTTCAACAGTACAGATCCCATTTTCCCCAGTACTGGTGCCAGTGCCCCACAAACCGGAACCCACTTCTCCCACACCAGTCTTTGAGCCTTGTATTCATTTCTCTAATCTTATTTGTTCTATGCCAATTTGCATGTGGCTTCAAACTCCAAGTCTTCACTCAGTTAGTCAGCTGCATTCCGTTTTCAAGTAACAATCATGCCACATAAGTGCTAGGCAATGACCATCTCCAACGAAAGAGAATCTAACCAATTTCCCTTGACATTCAATGGCATTACCACTGCTAAATCCCCCACTATCAACTCCTTGACCAGAAACTGAACTGGACTAGCTATAAAAATACTATAGCTACAATAGCAGATTAGAGACTGGGAATTCTGTGGAGGATAACTCACCTCCTGACTTCCCAAAGCCTAGTAACAATCTACAAGACATAAGTTAAGATTGTGATGGACTACTCTCCACTTGCCTGGATAAGTCCAGCCCCAGCAACTCTCAAGAAGCTCAATGCCATCCAGGACAAAGCAGCCCTCTTGAATGGCAATCCATTTACTACCTTAAACATTCACTCCCTCCACCACCGATGCATTGTGGCAGCTGTTTGTAAGATACACAAGATGCACTGCAGCAACATCCAAGGCTCTTTCGACAGCACCTTCCAAAACCGCGAGCTTTATCACCTGGGAGAACTATGGCAGCAGATGCATGGGAACACCACCAACTGTAAGTTCCACTCCAAGGCACACAGCATCCTGACTTGGAATTATATTACCATCATTCACTGTTGCTGGGTCAAAATCCTGGAACTCCCTTCCTAACAGCACAGTGGGTGTACCTAAACCACATGGACTATGGTGGTTCACAAGGTGGCTCATCAACACCTTTTCAAAGGCAATTAGAGATGGGCAACAAACACTGGCGTAGAAAGTGATGCCCACACCGCGTGAACACATTAAAAAAATTTCTTCATATTGAACCACGTGTGAGGACCACCAGACTGTTCACCCAGGGGCACATCTCATCCAAGTTCAGTCATGAATGCATTCAATGTCCAGAAGTAATCACTTGATAACATCTAAGGGTGGCACTGCTGGCTGATTCACCACCACCATGCCACACCCCCCCAACCCCCACCGCCCTCAACTTTGTAGTCCAGAAGTGCTAAAGTCAGTTTTAGCACCCGTATGGTAGTAATGCAATTAAGGTACTGGACTAGCAAACCGGAGATTGTGAATTCGAATCCCGCTATGACAAATAAATGATCCAAGAAAAAAGCCACGAAGGCTGCGGCAGTGTTGCAAATATCCAACTTGACCCCAGGGAAGAGAACCTGCTATCCCTTGTGTTCTGGCCTCTGTATGACTCTAAAGCAAAAACAGAAAGTGCTGGAAATACTCAACAGATCAGGCAGCATCTGTGGAGAGAGAAACAGAGTTAATGTTCCAGGTCAATTGCTGAGTATTTTCCGTTTCTATTTTAGATTTCCGGAATTTGCAGTATTTTGCTTTGGTAAAGGTGTGTCTAATTGTGTGCTTGACTCCGAACCTGCCTAGCAAGCCTTTCACACGCGCAAACAGTTGTTAGAAGAAGGGCTACCTTCTCAGAGCAACATTGCAGTGTCACTCAGATTCTGAGAACAAATGTCACTCAGATTCTGAGAACAAACACTGTCACCTGCTCAAAGCCACGATTCAACTCTGGACTGTGTACCAACCCATTTTACTGAGGTTCTCTTCTATCCTGTGCTCCTTTTCATAGCCCTGTGTTGACCTTAGGTGGTTTGATTTGAGATGACAGCCACTAAAAGAATAAATGATTGTGTCATAAAGGCTATTTTATCAAAAAACAGCCTGTAGTAAATTACCAGGAAAATTTTGTCTTAGATATGTCATCATAATTTAATTTAATTTAATTAACCTGTCTTTTGTACTTTAATTACCCATCATTAGGAATCTTATTTGGCCCATTTTGCAACCAACAAATCGTACAATTAAAAGCTCTTTTTATTGCTTTTGTTAGCACTTGTCTGTTTGTAAGATTTACAATGGGGACTTTACAGTACTATTTGCAGGTCCCAAGGCAGTGATAGTCCAGCCCTTCAACTATCAATCACATTGACCCCTGCATCTCACTGCTTTTCAGGAGCCATGTTGATACCCATTGGCACAAGTTTTCTAATATACCATCCCCTCTTTGAACTATGCAAAAGGGAAAATAATAGAGCAACCACTTCTCATGGCATTATTCCTGCTTAGGCTATCATACTTAATATGCACATAATTGCCAATTAGCCTGACTAAGTGGACTTGTGACCTCTTCCCCGCTGTGACACCCAATCCATTTAACAGGACAGTCGCTCTCAGATCACAGTGTGGTTCTGATGTAAGCTCTATTATCTTTCAGCAAAGAAACATGCCCAGTTATTCACTCCTGCGTTTCCACATTCTGTTCTTTTGTCCCTGGCTTCTGTTCCCTGCACTGCTAACCTGGTCGCAACTTTTTGACCTCATGTTCCTGCTCCTCCCGAGGGTGTTGTTAGATCACTTTGCAATTGAAAGTACCTTTTGTTCTTTTCCTATAAAGTGGAGTCAGCAAAACTGTTTCAAGTGGTGGAACTGCTTTGTGTATGTGTGTGCATTCCTTGAATTGGGTGCACATGTATCACTGATAACTTTACTGTACAGTGTAGCCCGTCACAATGTTTTAAACAGGGATGTTAATATACTTCTCTCTTCATTTAGGTGTCACCTAGGGCTTAATGGGAACACTCACGCCTCTGAGTGTGGGTTATTACTCCCACCCCAGGGACTTGAGCACAAAACCTAGGCTGACGCTATAGTGCAGTATTGAGGGAGAGCACTGCACTGACAGATGTACCAACTTTGGGATGATGTGGATGTAAAAGATCCCATTGCACTATTTTGAAGAGGAGGGGAGTTGTTCTGGCCAATAATTATCCCTCATCCAACACCTAGAAAAAAGGTTATTGCTATCATATTGCTGTTTGTGGAACTTTGCTGTGTGCAAATTGGCTGCCATCAGATTTAAATAAGTACGTGCTTCACTGCAAAGCGCTTTGGGACATCTTGAGATCACAAAAGCTGCTAAAACCATGCAAGCTCTTTCTTTGAAGTACAGTTCCTTGAGCACCAGAGTTGTGTAGCACATCATCTGGATGGCCATTCATTATTTATGAGTCTTGGAAGCGGATGTGAGGGGAGTGTTCTGTGCACGGTGCTCAACTGAGAGTGAACAGAGCACTTGTTTAGAGATCTCTGTCTCTGTCATTGTAGCAGTCGCGAGGAAGCACAAAGAGCAGATGGAAATAATGACTAAATTTTGACCTGTATGGAAACAACAATTTCTCCAACATACCTTGTCTATCAAACATGAAATTGCCTATCATCTGCTCCTATGTCCTATACTCGCAGGCTGTAACAGATCCCCTATATATCCCAGTACACTAGCCCTGACTTAGTTATCTCTTTGGGATCTGCCAAAGTAAAAACGCACAATCTTAAGTATAAATTGTTTTCTTGTGGGTTTGAGACTGGTTTTTAAAAATAGTTTCCTCTTGTTCCCAGGTAGCGCTGGCAGCTTCCCTTAGCCTGAAGTACATGAGTAAACTATTTAGTTTTTGCAAAATATGTAGTAGGTCATTTACCTGTGCCAGATCATAAATTACCCAGTTTATTGAATTCCATTATCAAAGCTTTCTAAGGCGGGAGTGAATTCACAACCTCAAGGTTATAAGTTTAGTACCATGTGCATTAAGCACTGATGAGATAAGGCATTATACTAAAGACCATGCAACCTTTGGGATATTTGTGAGACACGATCTGAGACCATAGAAATGGAAATCTTACATTTTTACTTGCACTGCAGAATGCTGAGTGTCTACATATGGGGGCAGTATAACCTGCAAGTTCATTATAAACATATGGATGCACACTTCCTTGTTCTGCACAGCATGATTCACGTTTCAAGAATTCTCAGGTAAAATGTCTGTCGTGTACTTCAGCCACGCAAGTTCTTACAGATTTTAATATTCAATGGCAGCCTCTCAGGAATTTAAGTCGTCCCAACCCATTCATAATTTTACAAATTATTCTAATGTCTCTGGGCAGCTTGGACTGTAAACATGGCAAAATATGGCAAACCCTTGATAGGAATAGCCAGACAGGATGAATGTAATAGAAATAAACACAAAGGTGTAGAAAGGGTCTAGTCTGGGATTTTCTTTATCTTTTCAAAAGGAAATATTCCTTTCTGAAACATTTATTTCCATGGAGCTTTGTAGGAGCATGTTTGCCTTATGGATGCCCAATGCAAAGGTACAGTTTGGGGGTCCTTACATTTTGCTAAACAATCATATGAAATATTCCCTCCGGCGTCAAAGCAGCATGTGTAGCATCATGGAGAGCCATGTTTGCAATAGATATTATAGAAACAGTTGATAAATTGATCTTTTTAAAAAAATTATTAATCCATGGGATGTGGGCATTGCTGGCTAGGCCAACATTTATTGACCATCGCTAATTGCTCTTGAGAAGTTGGTGGTGAGCGGCCTTCTTGCTGCAGTCCATGTGGCGTAGGCACACCCACAGTGCTGTTAGGGAGGGATCTGGGATCATGGACCTGGTATTAACTGCATTAATTGCCCTTTCTGTGGCTGCTCTGTGGGCCCTTAGCAGACTCGGGTTCTCTGACACCCATCCTATCACTGCCACTGTGTTCCTGTATGTAAAAACTAATATTAACCATTCAGTATTACTAGCATAAGAATTTAGTTTCATTTTCATTGTTTAAATGCTGTACATATATCACACATAGTTCCTCCAAAGGCCTATTGAATGAAGATACCACCCAATGCCATACCAAATCATGGAGACTAGAAGATTTTGGATTCCAACCCTAGTCTGTATGGTTAGCTTGTTTTATCCTGGTTTGCGCTATCACTAAACCTTAGCATTCCTGGATTAGTGAAAGGCAGTGGGAGGGAGAGAAATCAGTCGGGTCTCCCACCCCAATTTTTCTGTGGTTACACCTGCTGCTAAGTGTATGTATGTTGCTTCCAGCCCAACTTGTAATGGCATTCAGCGTTGAATTACCTGACACTACTCACAATTTAGGTTCGAACATTGAAGACAGCCAGTTGGCTTGAGATACATCAAGAGCGCCAGATGTCAGAAAAAGAGAGGTGAAAATTGGAGGCACCTTTAAGTTTAAAATTTATGAATTATTGCATTTGTATAGTGCCTTTACAACCTCAGTAAGTTCCAAAGCACTTTTCAGCCAATTACATACTTTTGAAGTGAGGTCATTGTTCTCGTACAGGGAACGTGACACAGCAAGACCCCACAAATAGTAATGAGATCATGACCACACAATCTGTGTTAGTGATGTTGGTTTGAGGGATAGGTATTGGCCATGATAGCGGGGAGAACTCCACTGCTCTTCAAATAATGTGATAGGTCCTTTTATACCCAACTGTGAGGGTAAATAGGGCTTCAGTTTAATGTCTCATCCAAACTACATGACAGTGCAGCACTCCCTTAGTTTTGTACTGGAGTTTCAGCTTGGATTTTGTGCTCAAATCTCTGGAATGGCTTTTGAACACACAACCTCCTGATCCAGAGGCTAGAACGCAGCCAAGGCTGACTCCCATAAGACAAAGTTGGTTTCTTTCCGTACATTTAGAAAAGTGGGTTAAGTCTATCAGTTCATTCAAATATCATACTATATTTTTTTCTTAACCTCTCGAGGTCCCTTCCATGCATTGTGTTATATCCATTCTAACAGGGTAACCCTGCCCCCAGGCCTCTGTTATTGTTTCCCTTCCTTGACCTCTCTGTCTCAATCTCTGGTGATAGACTGTCCACCAATATCCATTACAAACCCACCGACTCCCACAGCTACCTCGACTACAGCTCCTCACACCCCGCTTCCTGTAAGGACTCCATCCCATTCTCTCAGTTCCTTCGCCTCCGTTGCATCTGTTCTGATGATGCTACCTTCAAAAACAGTTCCTCTGACATGTCCTCCTTCTTCCTTAACCGAGGTTTTCCACCCACGGTCGTTGACAGGGCCCTCAACCGTGTCCGGCCCATTTCCCGTGCATCCGCCCTCACGCCTTCTCCTCCCTCCCAGAAACATGATAGGGTCCCCCTTGTCCTCACTTATCACCCCACCAGCCTCCGCATTCAAAGGATATCCTCCACCATTTCCGCCAACTCCAGCATGATGCCACCACCAAACACATCTTCCCTTCACCCCCCCCGGCGGCATTCTGTAGGGATTGCTCCCTCCGGGACACCCTGGTCCACTCCTCCATCAGCCCCTACTCCTCAAGCCCCACCTATGGCACCTCCCCATGCCCACGCAAAAGATGCAACACCTGCCCCTTCACTTCCT
The DNA here is from genome assembly GCF_017639515.1 of Carcharodon carcharias. Classification (NCBI taxonomy): domain Eukaryota; kingdom Metazoa; phylum Chordata; class Chondrichthyes; order Lamniformes; family Lamnidae; genus Carcharodon; species Carcharodon carcharias. Next base: position 157,881,005 of record NC_054476.1, on the reverse strand, counting down.
CTTTCCTCACCATCCAAGGGCCCAAACACTCCTATCAAGTGAAGCAGCATTTCACTTGCATTTCCCCCAACTTAGTCTACTGCATTCATTGCTCCCAATGCGGTTTCCTCTACATTGGAGAGACCAAACGCAAACTGGGCAATCGCTTTGCAGAACACCTTCAGTCTGTCTGCAAGAATGACCCAAACCTCCCTGTCGTTTGCCATTTTAACACTCCACCCTGCTCTCTTGCCCACATGTCTGTCCTTGGCTTGCTGCATTGTTCCAGTGAAGCTCAATGCAAACTGGAGGAACAGCACCTCATCTTCCGACTAGGCACTTTACAGCCTTCCGGACTGAATATTGAGTTCAACAACTTTAGATCTTGAACTACCTCCTCCATCCCCATCCCCTTTCCGTTTCTTCCCCCTCCCTTTTGTTTTTTCCAATAATTTATACAGATTTTTCTTTTCCCACCTATTTCAATTATTTTTAAATGTATTCCACCCATGGTTTATTTCACCCCATCCCAACTAGAGCTACCTTGCTCGTCCTGCTCTCCAATCTTAATTAGCACATTCTTTTAGATAATATCACCACCTTCAACACTTCTTTGTTCTTTTGTCTGTGACATCTTTTGGTTATCTGCTCCTATCACTGCTTGCTTGTCCCAACAACCATCCCCCCCTTAAACCAGCTTGTATTTCACCCCTTTCCTATTTCTACTTAGTTCTGTTGAAGGGTCATGAACACTCGAAACGTCAACTTTGTTCATCTCCGCCGATGCTGCCAGACCTGCTGAGTTTTTCCATGTATTTCTGTTTTTGTTTTGGATTTCCAGCATCCGCAGTTTTTTATTGTTATCTCTGCTATTGTTGCTCCATCACCAATCAACAGAAAATGTACAAGAGCAGTTTAGTTCACTCCCCCCCATCCACCCACCATCTTTTTATGGGAAAGCACCTGGCCTTGATGTGGAACTTCCTAATAATGATTTTATTTTGAAATGTACTGGAGTAAGGGGAGGAGTGAACTGGGCAGTGGCTCCAATAACCCAGAGTTTTGGACTCCCACATAGATGTCAACAAAGGCATTCTGTTCTCAAGGCATTCCATGTTGGGGCAGGCGGGGCTCCAAGTTATATGGCCTCATAAAAATAAATTGATTTTAAGGCAGCTGGAGATGGATTTTACAGGTATTAACAAATTAAACAAAACAGGATTTTGTTTTAATGTTCTTAGCCACATAGCCACTAGCAATTCAAGGTCAAATCCTGGGGTGAGGAATGTAGCTGCACTGGGGGGTTTGGGACAGTTTGGAGGGGCTAATACTTTTTAATCATAGTGCACAAACACAATAAGTTCCTACTTTTCTGGTATAGTTCGAATTCTAGACAGTAAGATGTAGATAAAACTGTAAGGAAATAACCGCCACTTCTTGTCTGGTTTAATATTCTTTCCAACCTTGGCGTTGACCTTTACCAAGGATTCTCAGTTAAAATAATATCACCCTGAGTTTAACTGAGTCTTGAGGTGGGGCCACCATTGACCTAATCTCATTGGGCAAATGTTGTGAGCTCTTGGCCAGGTCTTTAAATAGAAAGTTGGTATAAATGCGAGGGTCTGGGAGGCAGGAACAGAATCCCCAAGGGCCAGTTCTACTCTGTATGCAAACGCTTCATTGCCCCATTCACAGGGTTGCAAGAGAGGCCACACCACCAGATCAGTGGGGCCTACTGCAAACTGTCATGGCCAACATTGCTTAGTGAAGTTCTCTCTAAGCTGCCTGAAGCCAACAGGTAGAGCAGATATACAGCTTTCTCCATTATCTGAAGGATTTTAAATGCTCTGTAGTTGGTATTGCCAGATTAAAAACACAGCCAACATGTACTACACACACACACACACACACAAACACACACTTTAACACACAAAAAAACACACACACATACAAAAACACACACACTAACACACACACACACACAGATATATAGATGCATTTAAGGGGAGGTTAGACAAGCATATGAGGGAGAAGGGAACAGACAGCTATGCTAAAAGATTTAGATGAAGAAAGGCAGGAGGAGTCTTGAATGGAGTATAAACACTGGCATGGACTAGAATGGGCCAAATGGCCTGTTTTGGTGCCATATACCTTATGTAATCCTATGAAATACTTCAAATTTTCTTCATCACTGAGCTGATTCCTTTCTAATGTCCCCGGTAGTGTCTCCCTGTTTGTGAAGAGTGAGTGGTTTCCTGCCGGAATCAGTTCACTAACCATTTATTGTCATTTTCACTGGGTTCTATGAGCGACCTTTTGGGCGTGGATTTGTTTTCAGGAGAAACAGGCCTGTTGTCTATTGGTCATGTCTTCGTGCAGTGAACACAATACACGATTTTTGGGCTTGCTGGGGTGAGGGAACGCACTCTAGGAATTGGAACAATTTTCCACCTTTTGCTCCCATTGTCAGAGTCAAGCATGACAAATCTGTGTGGGATAAAGCTCCTCCTCTGCTCTTTTCTCAATGCGACTTAGCCTAAGCCTCAGAAGAGCATCTCCGGTGCTGATGAGTGACAATTCTATCTGCCATACGAGCCAACCTTCGATTTCCCTAAATGTGACTGACATTTCACAGGATGGTTTTTTTTTTCTCACAAGCTACAACAAATGTTGAGAACACTCATTTCATGACTTTAAAGCCAGCTTCTCAAAGAAACATTCATATCTTTCCTACAGGCTGATTCAACTGCAGATACCAGGGGTGAACGCGCAATATTTCAATTCATCATATTTTACTTTGCGGTGTATCTGAAACACATTCCAAATCCCAGAAGTGGGATACTTTTTGAAAGTGGGACCCTCTTTACTGCTGTAAAACATCTAAACTACCAATCTTGTTTCAAAACTGGTGTTTTTTGCATAGTTGGTCATTAGCACCCTGCGTCATGGGGAAGTCCGCAATCATCACAAGCTTGCTCACTCCACCTGCTACTCTCTGACAGGAGGGAATGAAATGCAAACCGTTCTCTTTGAATAGAGAGCGCTAGAATACTCCTCTTATTCAACAGTGGACAGCAAACTGTGAGATGCTGCAAATATCCTTATTAGACCATAAGGCATAGGAGCAGAAGTAGGCCTTTCGGCCCATCGAGTCTGCTCTGTCATTCAATGAGATCATGACTGATCTGAAAATCCTCAACTCCACTTTCCTGCCTTTCCCCCATAACCCTTGATTCCTTACTGATTAAAAATCTATCTATCTCAGCCTTGAATATACTTAGCGACCCAGCCTCTGCAGCCCTATCTAGTAAAGAATTCCACAGATTCATTACCCTCTGGGAGAAGAAATTCCTCCACCTCTGTCTTAAATGAGTGACCCCTTACTGTGAGATTATGCCCTCTGGTCCTAGACTCTCCCACAAGGGGAAGTAACCTCTCAGCATCTACCCTGTCAAGTCCCCTAAGAATCTTATATGTTTCAATAAGGTCGCCTCTTATTCTTCTAAACTCCAATGAGTACAGGCACAACCTACTCAACCTCTTCTCACAAGAAAATCCCTCCACACCCGGGATCAACCTAGTGAACCTTCTCTGGACTGCCTGCAATGCCAGTATATCATTTCTTAGATAAGGGGATCAAAGCTGTTCACAGTATTCTAGTTGTGGTCTAACTAGTGCCTTGTATAGTTTTAGCAAGACTTCCCTATTTTTAGTGCCTTCGAAATAAAGGCCGACATTCCATTTGCCTTCCCTATTACCTGCTGAACTTGTACGGTAGCTTTTTGGCATTCATGCTCCGGTTCCAGCCTGAAAGATTCCAGATACATTGAAGTTCATTGCCACATCACCTCCACAGCCACTGACAATGTGTTCTTAAATTGCTCCGAAGCTGCAGTAAGTGGTAGATTTCAGGGGGGATATCCTTACTGACATGCAGATGTCACAGACATTGTTCCTCGCTGAGGTTCTGGTCGGTGAATTGCTCCCTGAACACTCTGGGCTGATATGGCTTCCTTCTGAAAACCCTTCTCTCCCTCCAGCTTCTCCCTCTTCTAGCAGCTTGTCTTGCTCTGTCATCTCTGCCCATTCTCCCTGTCATGCTATATTCCAAAGGGAATGTTGAATCATGCACCCATACCTGGGAGCTCATGGTTTGTGCAGAGGACTTGAAGTCCTCCACACCACATCATGCAGACTTTAGCAACTTTAAGGAATTCCAGTAAGCACCAAACATTTGTAGGATCATAGCAATAACCAGACGAAATCAAATTTATATGTCCTTCAATGCCTATAAAATAGGAATACTGTATTAATTTGTACTTTTAATTCAACATTACCCTTCTTTTAAGATCCTGCCTGCCATTTCCTTGTTACCTGCTAAATCATTTGTCTGTTTTTGTTTCTACCTGACTGTTTCATGCTTGCATGTTTTTAATCTGATTACCTAGTCCACACTTGAGTTTTTACATGAGTTACACAGCAATTCAGGCCTCTAACATGTTTCCTTAATAAAATACCATTATACTAACAGCAACTAACCTAAAGTAGTGGATGATCCCTTTAAATAATGCTGGTGGAGGAGTCCTTCCTTCTGTGGAATCTGTGTTCAGATGTCCGATGTTAAGAGAGGCTGATAGCTGGAGCTTTCAACTCCAAAATAGCAGCTCTGGCATCAATTCAACATCACATGCTAATTGCCATCATGATGTGGTGACACTGCATATTTCTGGTGTCCGTGCTAATGACATTATCGATTATGGTGTCTGGCATGACTTGCACCACAGGTGTGTGTGTATACACTGCGGGGGGCCATTTTAGACATCTAAGACCACTCATGGTGCCCAAACAAAAGGGCCTACACATCCAAATTTTGGGTCAATTATCTTTCATCTGATTTTATTACATCTGATTACATCTGACTTTGTTTTTCATATCAATTGGATCTGTACACATGTGTAACTTCTTTATATCTCAGAGGACAAGTTTTTCAAGACTTCTGATGACCACAGAATGGAAAATCAAGAGAACATTCATCATGCTTTTCCTTCCATAGCAGTCAATGAGCAGGAAAATTCCCTGGTATGCACTGCCTGTTGGCGAGGCCCAGCTGGTGGGTAGTAGCCTCCCAAACTTTATTCTGATTGATCTAAACTGCTTATCTCCTTTTGCCTTCACCACTTCTGTTATAGTTACTGGTGTCGACCTCAACCATACCCTTATAGAGTACACATTCGCGTTACCCCAGTTTTGCTTCTTGACAAGTATTTCTTCCCCTCAATCTTATTTAATGTCAACACACTTCTGTAAACCATAATTTATTGGCAAGTTGTGTCCTGCACCACCTACAATTGTAGATTTCATCTATAGGGGCCAGGTGCCAAATGGTTACACCACTGAACTCTGCCCACTCTCTGGTGGCAATGTCCTCCTTTATTTCATGCCTGCGCTGGTTTGAGAAAGGTTGTTGTGTTAACCTTGTCCTGCTTTCAAATTTTATACTAATCACACCAGATTTAACCTTTTAATGGTTCACATCTTGCAGCAACTCATCTGTGTTTGGTAACCAGACCGTTATGTAATTTGCTCTTGTTCAGGGTCTATGAAAAAGCACCAAACTGGTAGTCTTTTCTTCTGTAAAGGTAGAACTCCATTAAATCTACCAGCATGGATTGAACACTGAACTTGTAATCAAGCCATGAATAACTTCTTCCCCCTAGAGGAGAGTCATATTCACTTTGGTTGATAAAGTGGTTGATATTCAATTGGTTGTCCATTATACAATAGGCCTGTCCTTTCTTTCCATTGAAGTCAAAATTGGACTGGGCCCATAGTGGGCAATTCATTTAACATCACCCAAAGTTAAAATGATCCCCAGATAATCATTATATCTGGAATGGTAAAGGCAAAAACTGTGGAAATCATTCAAGATACAGTGAGCTGCTGTAAAACGCAACTAAAAGTTTCTAGGGTAGTAAAAGTATGATTGACAGAATTGATCCTTCATCTGTTCTTTGTGATCTGCTCTGTGTTAATCAAACAAGAAAGCTTTAAGAACATTTTCTGAGTATGCTGAAAAAAGAGACATTTTTGTCAAAACTTGTCAACAATTATATCGTATGAGAAAAGAGTGCATTTGGTGGACTCTGATAGGTAGAGGAGAAAATACCAGTTGATGGTGACTGACAGTTAAATGCCAAGCATTGTTCAAAATTTAAACTAGGCAGCTTGATTTTGATTGGTCAAGGCATTGACCTGAGGAATAAACCAGCGAATGGCTGTTACCTATTTTGTTTAGCTGAAAGAAGTGCAATGTGTGTACATGTTCTTTCTGTTTGCAAAGAACAGGGCCCTGTGTATGAATGTATGTAGCTTCCAGTGCACGTTAATGTGCCACACTTCAAGTCCAATTGACAATCTTAAATTGGTATTCTTGTGAATTGTCCTGATGAGTACAAGATGAAAAGCTTTGACAAAAATCTCTTTTCTTAGCTATGCTGAAGCTCTGTACTACCAAACGTCAACTTTTCCTGAGTTCCAGAGCAATCTCAGCAGTTAACAATGATGTCAGGATTAACGCTAGGCAGCTTGTTTTTCACAAGATCAATGAAGCATATAAGCTATTGATTCTATTCATCAGCTGCTAATAGGCACAAATGCCTCAGTTTGGAAATTTCTGGATTGGACCTCACCTACTATTGGAATGAATTGGAAACACATTTAAATCCTGATATTAAACAAAAGACTCAATACCTTCTTCTTAGGCAGTCCCTTGGAATTGAGGATGACTTGCTTCCACTCCTGTTTTATGGGTTCCGAAGTTGCTGATAAGTCCAATGCACGATAGGCAGACTCTGCCATATGTGGGGCAGGTTGTGTTTGAAGGGCTTGACTGAAGGGCTGGAGGTTTGTGCGCTCTCTCTGATGCCTTGACTTTGCCTCTGCATGTTCCCGACAAAGTCTCTCAATGTGCTTGGTAATGTCCCGAATAAACCTTCTCGACTTTGGTCATTCACAAGTCAGGGACTCCCATGAGTCAACAGGGATGTTTGACCTTTTCAGGACATCCTAACGTGTTTCTGCTGTTCTCCTGGGGACTCTCCTGCCACGACTGACTTCAGAGTAGGCCAAAAAAAAAAAAAAACAAAAAAAAAAAACAAAAAAACTGCGGATGCTGGAAATCCAAAACAAAAACAGAATTACCTGGAAAAACTCAGCAGGTCTGGCAGCATCGGCGGAGAAGAAAAGAGTTGACGTTTCGAGTCCTCATGACCCTGTCGAAGGGTCATGAGGACTCGAAACGTCAACTCTTTTCTTCTCCGCCGATGCTGCCAGACCTGCTGAGTTTTTCCAGGTAATTCTGTTTTTGTTTCAGAGTAGGCCAGTCGCTTCGGGAGTCTGCTAACAGCCATAGGAATGATGGTGTTAATCTGGCACAAATTTAAACCTGGTGTAAAAACCTGAGCAAAACCCATGCCAATATATTCACCATGGTTGATCTCGCTCACTTTTCTTTTCACACTGGTGTATCTTGCAGGTTCTAACACTGGGAACAGAGCAGAACTCATTGTTTGGATGGAGGTTCGTTATTTCATGATTGAAAGAAATAACTTGTTTCTCTGCATCCCACTGTTTGAAAATAAACATATCTCCACATATTATGGAGGATTTATAATTGTCCTCATTCTTTGTAATGTAGCATGTTTTGCAGCATTGGTGTACCACTGCCTTGGAGTAACATTAGAGGCTACAGTTAATCTCCACCATCCTCTTCCATCTACGGGTTTGCAGAGCAGTTGATCTTCGGTGAGTGGAGCCATTTATGTGGCTGCCACACCATTCTCATCTCCCTGTTGAATTAACCTGCCTCTGTCATCCATTGTTAAGTCTTCTCCTTGAGTGAGCAATTCCAAAACTATGAATGACTCCACCACCTTTCTCCAGCACGCTGACCAATGGGCAGGAGATGGACAGGACAGGGTAGGACAGAATTAGCCCAGACCCATCTCTACCCCAGAGCGAGCAGTCTCGTGTGACAACTCAGCTCAGGCTGGGCCCTCCTGCTGGTTAGGTTCAATTCGAATGACAGTGATCATCGGAAGTTGAACTCAGGCTTTGTGAATGAGATTCCGGTACTGTGTTGCAGTGGGTCACTCCCATGAGCGAGCCCTTGTGCTCAAAGCTCAGCGGTGCAGCAAAGAGAGAAATCTCAGAACCCAAAGCATAGCTCAGTGACCCCGAATCGAATGGAATGACTCTGCTTTGCTGGTGTAAGCAAGATCATCCAAATGCCAGCAAAGTAGTGATATAATGGCGTTAGTAACACACTAGAAACGTTTTATGCAGCAGAGACAGGTCCATTGTGATATTCAGTGTAAATTTGATTTATTGTCCATTGTTAAACAATTTCCCTCACATTCTTCAGAGCTCTCACCAACCATTTGTCATTGACGTAAAAGAAGGGCCGGTGAGTGAACTGGGGTTAATTACTTTAATCACAATGTCGGGAGTTCTGCTGGTGTTCTTTTTATGTGGTTCAAAATGGTGCAGAAACTTCATACTCTATACAATAGCTGAACTTTATTTTAGTGAAATATTGCAATGGCAATCTAAAATATGTTTTACAGTATTTGTGACTGTATAGAATGCAAAGTGACAAACACGAAAATGCACAGCTCTTGGCAATAATAGTATTAACCAAAATGCAAAATAGTTAACTTTCATTCACAGGGGTTGCCGATCACTACCACTTTCAGACTGCATGGTGCAGATTTTGTGTCTGCTATTGGAAATTTCTAAATTTTGGACCAGTTCCTCCAAGTGCTGATGAGTCCCGTTCTTCCCTTGTCCCTACCACCCCCTCCCCAATCCACTCTGCACATCAGCAAGTTACAGGCACACTGCCCATCAGTTACTGCCCATTAAAATATTGAATGTAAAACCAAGCCTTCCATTTCTGGCTTAGTGCGGGCGGCAGGAAAAGCTTCTCACCAATGACGGCCCTCCAGCAATCAGCTTTTACAACAGAACCACAAACCAGGAGGAGCAGGAGTGCTCCCCAAGTTCTACAGTGTCAAATTACCAACACCCCTACCCAAGCCCCACTGCCGCCTGACAGTCCTTCAAATATGGGAGAGCAACAGACACTGGCAGCTCAACGTGATTAATATTGATACGGCTGGAAGCCCAATTTCAGGCTGGGGTCTCAGGCCTCCCTTTTTTGGGCAGACAATGCAGTTGTCCCCTTGGTTCTCTGGACTGGGCGTCAACAAAATTTAACAATTATGATGGACTTGGAATGTGTTCAATATTGTGAGAGGTGGTTTACAAGTGAGGGGTTTTTCTTTACCAGCCCCTGTTTGATTTTGACTTGGGATAAAGTGACAACCCTGAACAGAAGAATCCCATTTCCCTAAGCAGCTTTGATTTTAAAAAACCTAGAAACACAATACATGTCAAAGTTTAAGTTTTCTCCCCTGCAGAATTCCCCGGCAGTTATGGCGGGCAGATGATCAGTCTCTCTACTCCAGACTCGAGTTGGTACTGGAGGATTGAACCACAGACATTCATCTACAAATTACTTTCTCTCTCCCATTTTCTGCAGTGTAGCCTTGGTCTCTGATTTCAATGGCCAGGATCTTGCTGTCAGCGACATGCTGCTGCATAAAATGACGCGAGATGGCATTGGCCCTGCGTCCCGATGTCATCGCGCGACATTTTGATTTTGCGTTTGGCGATGTCACAGGCCTATTAAGGCCATTAAGAAAGTCATTAAGGTCATTAAGCTGCTGCTCGTCCAACCTTAAGGTTGGCGGGTAGGTGAAGAGCCCAAGTGGCCTTCACGTTTTCCAGGAAACCTCATCCACGGGTGGGATAAGGCTTCCTGAAGGTTTAACAAAATAATTTTTGCAACGTGCAGGAACGTGCCCCGGCTCATGTGACACCGACACATGAGGGGGCATGTTTAAATCATTTTTTAGGTCATTTATTGAGAAGTTTCATTATCAACTTAATCTCCCTGAGGCATGTGGGAAAGAGTGCAGGCCCCGGCTCTCCCTCCTTCCCCCGCCCGCACAGATAGCACTGAGCACTACCGGCTGCATATTACACTGGATGGGTCTTAATTGGCCCTCCCTTGTAAAATGGCAGCACGCAGCCGATTGTGGGTGGCAATTGGCTCCGCGCCCACCCCAGCCCGCCTGACATAGGTAAGATTTAGCCTTATCTGTTCCTGATGACCAAATTGTGGTCGCTCTGGCTCAGTTGTTGCCTCTCTTGCCTCCATGTCAGAAAGCTTTGGGTTCGAGTCCAAGTCCCACTCCCCGACTTGCACACAATAATCAAGGTTGACCCTCCAATGCAGTACTTAGGGAGTGATCGTGTGAGTGGGCTTTGTTTTCAGTTCTCTTTTGGATGAAATGTTGAACTGAGACCTCACTTTCCCTCTCAGGTGGATGTAAACAGAATCCCCTTGAACTATTTCAACCTCAGGGTTGGTGGGCAAGCAGCCTTTGCAGTTTTTAAGAAACCTCATCCATGGGCAGGATGAGGTCTCCAGCAACAATTAAAAATAAAATAATTTTTTTTTTTAACATTTCGTTAAGAACATGTCCCTGCTCATTGTTATGGTCCCAGTAGAGACCAAAACTTATAAGAAGAGATATGAATTTTCCAGTGGCCGACAGAAAAGCAACATATGACAAGATTTCACGTTTTAAGACTTTTACTGTAACAAACAAACTAAAGTCAACATTAGTTAATAGGCAACTAATACACTAAACTACAGAAAAGGTACTTTCCCCATGAACTAATTACCACAGCTAAAGACCCCATGCCACATTTATACATTACGCAGATATGTAGCCTTATAGGTGAAATCCAAACTCCTCCCAGTGTTGCCACAGTTAGAGCCTTCTGTTCATTTGGAAGTCCCTTCACTCAATCTCTTGAGTTTCATCGAACTGACTTCCAGTGCCAAGGCTGTTGTCCAGGATGAATGGCTGAAATATTCCCCTGTCTGCAAGGCTCTCATGTCAAGTGAGTTGGGCCGTCTCAACCTAGTTCCTGGTGGGCACAAAACAGCCCTAGATTTGTCTCAAAGGAAAAGGAAAGGAACAGCCCCATCGCTGTAAAATGCAACGGGCCATTCTAAGCTCCATTGACTTTGGCCGGACTATAAAATCCCACTCTCGTAAAATTCCACCCAGTATTACAGCAATGAAAGGATTTCCTGAGGATGAAGCTGAGGCGTACGTTTGAACGGAGGAAGCTGTGCTTTGTATCTGGCTGCATTGTAACTGATTCAGAGTTACTCGAAGCTGACAGTGGGTGCCTGAATTGGGAAGAGTTCCATTTCACAGCACCAACATCCCTCGCCTTGATCAGCACCAGCAGTATGGCGAGGGAAGTTTGCTATCGAGCACATGCTGCAGAGATTTGTTTGAGGTACGTATGTGTGGTCGGTTGAAGACTGGATGTCTCTGAGATCTTCTCCCACTGATAACCAAGGTTCACCACAGAGAAGGTGACTAGAGGCCGGGTTAATGTACCCCATCAAGAGTTAAAGCGTTCAGAAGAGGGGAGGAATGAACATTGGCAAAATAAAACTACTCCTAAACGGCCTGTTAGATATCACTGAAGAGAAGGCAGGAAAAGTTCACCTCATTCTGAAAAAGGACAGCCAAAGAATGATAGGAATACTCACACCTTCATCAGTGGAAACATTAATCTTTTTTCATACACACCCTCAAGACCATTTTGATCTGCGCTGATATGCAGACTTTTTTTTGCCTCCTTATTAATACTCCCACTCATTTTAGGCCCAGAGTAGGCTGACTCTCATGCTAAATATATTTCAACTGAGAGATCACACAGCCTTCTGTGTATCTTGACGATAATTCAAAACGTAGGCTGTGTGTGGTAAATTGCACTCAATTGTCTTTACTTGAACTTTGATGTGTCAACAAAATGTACAACTTGATGCGCAGCCTCGTATTTCTGCGCAGCTTCCTTCTCTCAGCGCTCTTTCAGAAAGCTTGAACATAAAAGCATTCATTAAATCGCAGTAAGAAAAACGGCCGGGTGATTTTTCTTTATGGCAGCTCTCAGGGAGTGTCCCGAGTCACTGGGAGGCCAGGATGGTTTCTAAGCGTCGACTGTTCCCTTGCACTGCCTCTGGCTGAAGTAAAACTGCAGGATCCTGGGCAGCCAGGTAAGCCTGAGAATGGAAAACAAAAGCCTTCTCACACAATCACTCCAATTCTGGCCTCCTGCTCATCCCTGCTTTTCATCGTTCCACCATCGGCAGCCGTACCTTCAGCTGCTAAAGTCTGAGTCCCGGATTTCCTTCCTCCTTTAAGATGATCCTTAAAATCAATATCTTTGACCAAGCTTTTGTTCACCCATCCTAATATCTCCTTATGTGGCTCAGTGTCAAAAATCTTTTTATTGGTAACAGCGACGTAGGGATACAGCAGCTAAACCGTGTAAGTTCCAAATTGGAATGACCTTGTATCAGTAATATAATCAGTAATATAATATATAATATAATATTTCTATCTTTTATTGACAAAGAGATAGGATCCCCTCAGCCCTGTTTTAATACAGGATGTGCAATGTCCCACCCAATAATGTCATGAATTCAATAGATAATATGGGGACTATGGCCGATGTTGAACTCATGACAACACAAATGGAGTAGTTTATGAATAGTGAGGATGAACAACATTAATCTGAAAATCAATCTGGACACAAATAGTTAGAACCTTAAATCTTTCAACATTATAATGTTTAAATTAGGGATGGCAGAATTTAGCAACGATATTGGTAACAAATCAGATTTTATTTATGCAAAGCCTGATCAAGGCACACACTGTTGAGTTTAAGCTTCATATTTCAGTTATAAAATGGAAGGCGAAACGATAGACTTGAAAAGTCATGAGCCTGTAATAAGGTGGCATTCAAAATGCGCTTGGGAGCTGTGCTCCCCAAGAAACTGGATGCATTTAAGGGAAAGTTAAGTATGGGAACATGGGAGCGAGGATTAGGAAGACATGCTGGTAGGGTTAGATGAAGTAAGGAGGGAGGAGGTGATGTTGAGCATAAACACTGACACAGACCAGAAGTGCCAAATGGCCTTCAATTGTGCTGTAAATTACAAGCAAGTGGTTGCTTGTTGGAGGGAATGGATGCACATTTACTTGTTCATCAAATTCTGACTTTTAGCAAGAAAGTCGGCTGCATTAACCAAGAAAGTGCGAAGGACTCCATGCCTGCTGTTAGCCCAACGCCACACTCATCAGTGCCCTCCAATCCTGACCCTACTGGAGTTTGCGGATTCAATCGGAGGGCATCAAATTTTCATTGAGTCAGCTGGTGCCCGCACCATTGTGAGCTCATCTGCCAAAAATTCCACTGTCTATTTACCATTAGGTGCTGGGTGAACAGCCCAAGGGCCACCCTTCCAGGATCTCCTCAAATCTCTAGCCCACTTGTGCAAGTGAACTGATCCTATAATCTTAAAACCAATTGCGTGATGTTCAGGAATCCAGGCCACCTACATTGCCTGGACCTCCTGCCGCCAAGCTCTCCACCCCCCGCCTTGCCCACCCCACCCCACCCTTGCTTCTGGAGGCTATTCCATTCCACTTCACCTAGCTGGGCACACAGATGGGTGGGAACTCCAAGCGCAGGGAATCTCTGCCCTGGCCCTGCACCTTCTGATGTGATGAGCCCTGTAAGGGGCAAGCAGAGGCATTGCTCCATGTAAGGACAAACCCAGGATTTCCTAACCAAAGTCAGGGCTAATTCTGTCCTAAACTTTTTCCAAGTTGATCCAAAGTAACAGCTGTAGGACAATGGGTCCACTGAGGAAATTTTAGAATATTTAACTTACACTGTAAGGAGACGGATAGAAAGACCCATTACAGAGCAATGTAATACATTATGTGTCATCCACATTTACCCTTAATGAATTCAATATCCTTGAGAAACTCCATTTAAAATCCCTGGAGTATTCTTGCAAACCTTTGCTGCAACTAAGGCCCTGGACTCTCATAGACATAGAAATTAGTAGGCCATTCGGCCCTTTGAGCCTGCTCTGCCATTCTGTATGATAGCGGTTGATCCTCTAACTCAATGCCATATTCCTGCTTTCTCTCCCCATACCCCTTGATATCCCTAATGTCCAAAAAATGATCAGTTTCTTTCTTGAATATACTCAGTGAGCCGGCTCCCACAGCCTTCTGTGGTAGAGAATTCCACAGGTTGACCACCCTCCGAGTGAAGGATTTTCTCTTCATCTCAGTCCTAAATGGTCGGCCTCGTATCCTGAGACTGTGGCCCCTGGTTCTAGACTCCCCAACCAGGGGAAACATCCTCCCTGCAACCTCTCGACCAGCCTCCCTAAACCCCTCTTCCATTCTTTGCATCTAGAAGTATAAATTTACCCAGTCATAAACCTCCTTCTGTGGCGTAATGTCCAGTCATTCTTTTAAAGCATCTTGTGAATGCTTAGATATGCGATGAAGATATTGTTGCTGCCAGGTTTTAGTTTATAGGATCTTGTAACCATGTCGCTAAGTCAAAATCTTCCCTGTCAGTGAGATGTAAGAGAGTCTATATATAAATGCAAGCCTTTTGTTCCTTTCTCATAAGGTTTCTCAAGAATGGTGTAAACAGGGAAGAAAATAGCTCTCTGATAGCAGAAAAGGAACAAATTCTAGTTGAGACACATTGCTGGAGGCGCAGGCCTCAAAGTGCTGATTCATTTGCATATTTGATGTATGAAATAAAATCGTCAGATAGGCTTGCGAATGAGAGTATTCATATTCATTAATTCATTTACAGGAATTACAAACCCAAATTCTGTCTGAGCACGGATGAGAAAATGACTTGACCTAGTGCAATGAAAATAAGGGGCCCATTTATTCCTCGTTTGTCAGGGCAATGGAGAAAAAATAACCAGACCAATAAGACCATGCTATTGAGGCCACAGAGACCCCATTTACATGGGATACATAGGCTAGATTTTTGATGCTGTTACGTCCAGTGCAGAAGGACTAAGAGCTAGCACAGATCCAACTAGTAGTGCAATGTGCCAACTCCATACATTGGTTTTGGTTACAGCCAATTTCCACAATTATTCACAGCTCTTACATCAACTCAACTTTGGCCAGGGATTTAGCCTAACAAGAGATGCAAAAGATTGTGGGTCAGTTAAAGAAAGAGGAGTCCAGCTGTGTAAAGCGAAGTGGCTGCACAGGAGGGCTCTTAATACTTTTAGGCAAACTCAGAAGGCATTTCAACCGATTGAACGTCTTTGCCTGGGCTGAAGAGGGAGAAGGGAAGGAAATTTCAGGCAAAAATACAATGAAAGGTAAACCTGAATGAATAAGTGGCAGACCAACCTTGAGCCTAATCTTTTGTTTTATGGTTGGTGAAATGGGTATTATGATGTCGAAGTAGGATGTTTGATGCAAGGACAGTTGCTCTGTTTGGTACTCCATGACATCCTTCCTACAGACAGTAGCAAGTCTGGAAGGAGCATGATCCATAAAAAATGGGCTTTGAAATGGTCTTCACAGTGACTATAAAGCTGATTCTATGGCTGAATAATACGGGGCAAAGGGGCAGATGGCACCCCCCACCCCCCCCCGCCCAATTCCAAGCCCCCTCCGGAAACAATATTAGCATGGTCCTGACAGGCTCCATGCTGACTTGCTCTACAGCCATAAAATGTGGGCCAGACTAACGAGGGCCAAGTGGGACTTCTGCCCATCACTGGGGAGGAAGTCCTACCCTCTCGAGCTGCTAGCCAATTTGATTGGCCAGCAGCACCAGGAAAGTGTCAGTGGCCACTGCTGGAGCTACTGGAGAAGCAGAAGACCAGGACCCATGGATCCTGGAGCAGGTAAGTCTGGGGTCTTAGGCCAAGAGGGTTTGGGTAGGTTAGGAGAGGGGCAGGAGTGATGGGTTTAAGGCAGGAAGCTGCTAGGAAGGAAGGGGGGTGTTCAACCCTGGGGTGGGGCAGACCCTGAAGAGCAACTGCTCCCCCATTCCTTCCCACCCTTTAACCATTTGAGAGAGAAAAGAAATTGGGCTTCCTGCTCCCACCAGGCTACCCACACCAAACGTTTCATGGCATGGGTAGCATATTATCAGGCCCAATTGGCTTGATAACAAGCCTAATTGAGGGTCCAGAGGAGGTTCACAAGAATGATCCCAGGAATGAGAAGCTTAACATATGAGGAATGTTTGAGGACTCTGGGTCTATACTTGATGGAGTTTAGAAGGATGAGGGGGGATCTGATTGAAACTTACAGAATACTGAAAGGCCTGGATAGAGTGGACATGGGGAAGATGTTTCCATTGGTAGGAGAGACTAGGACTCGAGGGCAGAGCCTCAGAATAAAGGGAAGACCTTTTAGAACAGAGAATGGAGAAACTTTTTTAGCCAGAGAGTGGTGAATCTATGGAAATCATTGCCACAGAAGTCTGTGGAGGCCAGGTCATTGAGTGTATTTAAGACCAAGATAGATAGGTTCTTGATTGGTAAGGGAATCAAAGGTTACAGGGAGAAGGTGGGAGAATGGGGTTGAGAAACTTATCAGCCATGATTGAATGGTGAAGCAGACTCAATGGGCCGAATGGCCTAATTTCTGCTCCTATGTCTTATGGTCTTATTGATCCCTGATTATTCATTTAAATATACCGGGTGGGCTGCCAAACCCCCATATTATGGGGGTGAGCTCGGGGGTGGGTGAGAAGGTGGAGGAATGGGCGCCTGCCCTATTTTATGTGACCCCCCCTGCCCCCCACACTGAAAAAAAGCCCACTGGGGTCACATAAAATTCAACCCTATGTTGCAGGTATCCCCGCAGCACTGGCACCTGAACAGGAGACAGTTTGCTGTGGTCATGAGTAGCTGCATATGTCAAAACCAGCAGATTTGGTTGGCAGCATAATGACAAATGCAGACAAAAAGCAGCAAAGGTGCCCACTGACCTGCTTGGCAAGATGTCTTTCATTTTACACCACTTTCACTATGCAATATTGCACTTGGAGTGCATTCAAATAAGTCCCAATCGTAAAACTTTACCTTTTCATGACATTGCGTTCTGCATCCAATGTCTCAACTCCTGTGGGAGTTGGAACCAAAACTCCTTTTCATGCCTTTACATTTTCTCTTGTTCACTTGCTGTTGAACAAATGGGCACATCCTACTTTCCAGTGACTGAAAGGGCAGTAACGGATGATGGTTTCTATTTTATGGAGAGTGGTGGGATGATGCATAATACCATACTACCACAGGAAGAAATTGTTCCCTGAAGTACAATTTCCCTATTTCATATTTACAAAAAAAAAAATCAGGAATTTTGAAAAGATCTCCAATCACAAGAGCGCAGTGCTAAAAAGATGTTGCCAAGACTCTAACAAAAAAAAAATCTCTTGAGTAATGTTGTCCATGGCCCTTGCATTGATCCAATGTGGGTTTTGGAGGGTATGAATGGATGGAAGCACATTTTCAGGCACTCTGTGGCTTTAATAAGGCTGAAATGTGTACACACACACACACACACACACACACACACACACACACACACATACCAGCATACAAGATGCAGCCAGGCCAAAAATCAGGGGTGGAAGGAATAGGGCACAAAACATATTTTATGCATGTTTGCCCTCTTTCCCAGTCCCCCTTCAACCCATGTTTAAGCGAGCTTAAAGCCCATTCTCATAAATTAAATAAAATACAAATAAAGTCGCTCATTTGTCACAACTCAACATTTGTACTTGACTCAGGGATGGAGTTGGGTGTGACACCAGCCACAGACAAAGTGGCCCCTGAAGTATGTCAAAGATTGGGTGGCATTTCATTCACAATGTCTCAGGGGTTTCCAATGTGAGGCACCAGGCATATCAAATAGTGCAGTTAATAGAGGTTCGTTGAGGAGGAATTAATGAGCAGAGATTGTTTGCACACTAACTAGGAACTGCTGCAATGAAGGAGAAAGCATCACATACTGACAGCAGAATGTTACTTACTGTGACTTCTTTGGATTTTCCTGACCCAGACAACCTGAACTACATTGAAACGATGGGCTATGGAGTGGAAGAACAGAAACTCACAACATGGGCTTACCCCAAATGGCAGGAAGGATATTATTACCCCATGCAAGTCTCATACACCCAGTGCAGCCATTGCAAGACATTGGTGGGTGTAAAATCGGGTGGGTTGGGAAGGTGAGATGAGTCATCAGCCTCTTGCCACCACTGGCATTTTACCAGTGACAAAGTAGGTGGTGGGTGGCTTGTCCGTTGTTAGGCCAATTGAGGCCCTTAAGTGGTCAATTAAGAGCCACTCAAGGGACTCTTCTCGCTGTCACTGGTATTTTTACCAACAGCGGGTGGGTACTTTGCCCCATGAAGAGGGCCCCCTGATCTGGTATCCTGAGGCCCCCCTCCCCTCAAACAACAAGGACCATCCCAACTGAAAGGCCCTCCTCTGCCCTCATGATCGACACCCACCGCCCCTCACAGGGCCTGCCCATGACTCCAGCCAGCCCCACAAGCTCACTTAAATTCCAGGGCCTCCTCCAAATGGCTGGTGTGGGCCTACTGCAGTCCCAGCAATGGCCACTGTTCCTAGGGGCACTGCTGTGACTGAAAAGCAGCTGGCCCTCTGATTGGCCCCCGTAGCACTTGGGGGCAGGATCTGGTACCTTAATGCGCAAAAGCCCCAACAGCAGGGAATTAACTGCCTGTGGATCGTAAATCCACTCGAGGCTTCCATGAACAGCCATGGTAGGGTTACCCTCAAATTTCTGACCAGTGAACCGGTGAAACCCCGATCAATGAGTGCAAGAACAGCAAGAGAGGCACAAAAATGAGGACAAGTAAAAGAAAATTAATTGCTATTTTCCTAAGCAGGTATTATGATAATGTATAATTAAATCTATCACGTAAATAAGTATACTAAAAAAAATTAGCGCCCCCATTCCATCTGTACTGCAGGCAAAGAGCCACATTCTTAGAACGTCATGTGTGACGTGATACATTTCAGTCTACTTATGTTCTGCTGGGAACAATGTTGTTGATTTGTAGCACAGTAATTATGTCAAGATGAGGTAACTTCATTGTTCTGGCCATCAGCTAAACCAATGTATTAATTCTTAGGATAAAGGAAAACGCTGGTAAAAGTGAGCTCTGAACGTACCAGGTGCAGGCTAATTTATTTCACCGTGTCTTGATGCAACACTGTACTACCATTTTGCCTCTCCATTTTTCTCTTGTTTCTAAGCCTGTCATCACGCACCCCTCCTCCCGCTGCTGGAATGGGCCAATTTGATTGGCGGGGGCTGGTGAGGGATGTGACGCATGTTTTCTCCGTGACTGTTCACTCAAGGATGTTAGCAATATATCTGTAAAAGAGGTATAATTGGCCTGTGCGGGTCATCCAAAGGGCATTATTACAAAACGCAGGTAACCAAGGCAATTCATCAGTCAAGTGTAAATCACGTTTAGAAAAATGCACTATTAAGAATATGTTCAATACAGTTACAGCTGAGTTGCCAAGTTCAGAAATGTCAATTTTGCTGACATCAGACCCTTGCCTTTTTTCATATTAAGGTACATTTCATGATTAATGGAGAGTAGTTTCCATCAATCTAGAATCTCAGCTGCACTGAAACAATCCAACTCTTGGGAAAGAACAGTGCCAAAGTTCTGCAACTGTATTGAGTCGCACATCTTACTTCCAGGCCTCTGAGCTGTGGTGGGCAGGGTCTGTTTGGGCTATAAGCACATGCCAAGCATCTGGCCTCTCCCCTCACAGTGTTAATCCGGTGAACATCCGCCTGGCAAAGGATGAAACTGGGACCAGCCTGTCATCGACATAGATTTATTCACAAAACTCCGTATAATATCGGTGCAGACTACTTTTCCCTTCCACATAATTCCCCCACAAAGGTGGAAATTGGTTCCTATATATCTGCCTGAACCCTTTCTCAATTTGTATCATCTGCTCTTAATTACAAATACAGCATGCACTCAGTTGGCATAACATTTGCAACATTAACACACAGCACAATACAAGTAGCACTTAGGAGGCGAGACCAGGCTACCCAGACAAAGACAACAATGGGTCTGTCTTAGAAAACCATGTATCTTTTCTATTACAATAACAGACAAACACCTCTTGTGTTACTGATCCTCAGGTAACATCCAGGAGATGTACTAGAACAGGAAAAAGAAAAGAATATTTTTTTTTTTGTGTGGATATTATGAATAAGGAGTTGTTACAGTGCAGAAGGAGGCCATTCAGTCCATCGTGTCTACACCAGCTCTCTAAATAAGCATTATGACTCAGTGCCGTTCTCTTGCCTTTTCCCTGTAACCCTGCACATTGTTTCTACTTAAATGATTGTCTAAGGCCCTCTTGAATGCCTCCATTGAATCTGCCTCCACCACGCTTCCAGGCAATAAATTCCAGATCTGCACCACTCACTCTGTGAAAAAGTTTTTTCTCACATCGCATTTGCTTCTTTTGCAAATCACTTTAAATCTGTGCCCTCTCATTCTCGATCCCTTTACTAGCAGAAACAGTTTCTCCCTATCTAAAACAAAAACAGAATTACCTGGAAAAACTCAGCAGGTCTGGCAGCATCGGCGGAGAAGAAAAGAGTTGATGTTTCGAGTCCTCATGACCCTTGAAGGGTAACCCCCAGCATGTTGATAGTGGGGGGACTCAGTGATGGTAATGCCATTGAATGTCAAGGGGTGATGGTTAGATTCTCTCTTGTTGGGGATGGTCATTGCCTGACACTTACAGAGTGAATGTTACTTGCCACTTGTCAGCCCAAGCCTGGATATTGTCCAGGTCTTGCTGCATTTGGACATGGACTGCTTCAGTACCTGAGGGGTTGCAAATGGTGCTAAACATTGTGCAATCATCAGCAAACATCCTCACTTCTGACCTCATGTTGGAAGGAAAGTCATTGATGAAGCAGCTGAAGATGGTTGAGCCCAGACTATTGCTAAGCGAGTGTTGCTTGATAGCACTGTTGATGATCCCTTCCATCACTTTCCTGTGTGTGAGTTTAGAGTGATGAGATGGTTGCCTTACCCTGGCGGCAGGGATGAGATCATTCATCCTCTTTCTGCACTGGATGGCCAACCTCTTCTGTGCAGCATTGGCACTGACCACCACTGCCACCACCTCCAAAACCAGAGCGGTGAGATTGTTGGACTTCCTGCGGCCAGAGCTGGGGTGGAGGACATCAGGGCGGGCCCTCAAGGCATTCCAGTGACGGGTTACTGAACTCTTCCTGGCTTTCAGGGCCATGCCTTCACTGGAGCGGTCCTGGGCTGCAAGCATTGAGAAGTGTGCGTGGCTGCAGTTTAGATATGGCACCTGGAGTGAGAAAACGGTGATGTAACGGCCTGGCGGGGTGATTCAGAGGGCACCTGCCAGCGACACGGCGTGTTTCCTGTGGCTGCATCATTAATGAGGCGGGAAGCGGACGATATGGTGTGAAAACCCACCCTTGAGGCTGATGGGAAAGACATCTTCTAGCACGCCCGCCACCACACTTACTGCAATTCAGGGAAAATTCTGGCCCTAAGATTTAGTATAGTACCATTGAGCACTGGGACAAGCCTTCTGTTTACAGAGATGCTTGATGAGAACAAGTGGTTCTATTGAAATCAGTATTTTTTAGATAGTTAATATGAATCCATTCCCTTCAGGGATCAGTGAACAATGTATATTGGTAAACCCAATCAGTTTCTGCAGACGTTATCTCCTTTGTGTACCAGCCAAGTTGTGACATTAGCTTTGTCTAATCTCCACGTGGATTTCAATGCCTGAGTATATTTGCTGCAAACTATCGGGATAACAATGCTTTCCCTTCTGAGCCAATTCACCAGAAAGTTTCTTTTTGTTGATAGCTGGCCCAGCCCTGCACCCCAGGCTAACAGGCACCTGGCCTGTTTACCATACAATACCTAAGAACAATGATGGGAATAGCTACACTGGCTTGCACTGCCTTTCCAATCAGTTTTTGATAGATTGTTAATCTCTGCAATTTTATACAAAATGCAAGAACAGATCCAACAGCAGAACACTGAGTATCCACTCAGAGGACTCTTTTCAATCACTCCACCATTGGCGACCATATCTTCAGCTGCCCAGTCCCTAAGCTCTGAAATTCCCTCCCTAAAGTTCCCCAGCTTTCTCTCCTCCTTAAAGACAGTCCGTAAAGCTTACTTCCTAGGCCAAGCTTTACACCTGCGCTAATATCTCTATGTGGTTTGATGTCAAGTTTTGTTTGATAACATTCTTGTGAATGTTTGGAATGTTTCGCTACAATAAAAGTGCTAGTGCAATTACACTGGTCTATGAGACTGACTAAATATCTTTAGCTCAGTGATGATGTGCGTTATGGCATTTGTTGGAACATGTTAACTTTCAAATTTTGGGGGTGGGGAGGGGAATAACCCTTTCTGCTCCATCTCACAGTATAAAAAGACAACTGTAACTGCTTTATGCCTTATTGCATTCCGGTATATTAGAATGAAGTCAAACCAAATTATTTCTAAAAAACATCTGTGTACTTTGTTATGTTAAGCCTTACGATAAAATAAATAACAAATAATTCAACAGCATAGTATTTAATATGAGTGACACACCAGGGCAGTATGGTGTTTAACTCTATTAACCCACCAGGGCAATATGGTGTTTAACACTAGTGACAGACCAGGACAATATGGTGTTTAACTGTAACAGACTAGGTCAAAAAGGTGTTTAACAGTAATACACTAGGGCAAAATGGTGTTTAACAGTAACACATCAGGCAGTATGATGTTTAACAATAGTAACACACCAGGGCAGTATGGTGTTTAACACTGGGAACACACCAGGGCAGTATGATGTTTAACAATAGTAACACACCAGGCCAGGATGGTGTTTAACATTGGGAACACACCAGGGCAAGAAGAAGAGTCCTAAGGACTCGAAACATTAACTCTGTCTTTCTCTCCACATATGCTGTCAGACCTGCTGAGTTTTTCCAGCAATTTTTGTTTTTGTCTCAGAGACAAAGCTTGCTACCAGGCAAGGATTGATCTACATGGCTCATTGACCTTTTGTCAGAGTGCCTTTGACATTTGACCTCACTGATCTAGTGATGCTCCAATACCAGTACTGATTGTAAGGGTAGTGACATTGGCTTCAAATGGATAAATCAGAGCCAGTCCCTTTCAGTCGATGTATCATACTATTAAAAAATTACTAGAAAATATGTATATACAATATTGATCATAAGTGGCTCACCCATCTCTATGTTTTCAGTCTGCTTGCCTCCACTATCACTCAATACCCAGATTATAGTTCATGCTTATTTGAAAATTAACTAGCTAATTAGATTCTCTCCTAAAGGCAAGTACTGGTGATGTCAGTGCTGCTCTATTTTGGGGATGCTTACAAATGTTTCTGACATTGGAAACCCATTACACATGAATTCATTCCTTTATTGGCTAAGATTACACTTCAGGGATTCAAACAACAACAGTCCTGATATAAACAAAAAACTGCAGATGCTGGAAATCCAAAACAAAAACAAAAACAGAAATACCTGGAAAAACTCAGCAGGTCTGGCAGCATTGGCGGAGAAGAGTGCAGTTGACGTTTCGAGTCCTCATGACCCTTCAACAACAGTCCTGTGCTGTTCGTAGATAGGTCAGTGGGAGGGAGAGGACAAGATGAAGCTCTGACAGGCAATCTTCACTCTGGACGTTACTGTGCTCTTTCCTTCCACTTTCAACCACCTGACCATCCCCATGCCCAGCTAGCCTCATGCATTGCTGTGAATGAAGGGCAAGAGCCATTCCCCTTTGACATAGGTTGACTGCCTCGGAGTACAAGTGATGTTATTGTTTTTAATGGAGTGAAACAGTGATACTGCTTTCCTGAGAGGCGGTGTGGCACAATCCACTATGTACACTACCCCTACACACTTCCTCCAGCCTTCCTTATGATGGCAGAATCTGGGAATGACAATGATTATGTGAAGGATACACAACCCTGTTGCAAAACCCTTTGCCTCTTGTACACAGCCTGCAGCTCTCTTATCCCATGGGTCCAATGCTTGTGTGCTATAGTTATTAGTGTCAGAGGTTTAACACGCCGCATAGATTTTATTTGAATGCTTGCTGCATTATATTTGCTGAAATCAGGGGTCTATTTCACCTCTAACTGCACTCCTGTGATCTTTGGAGACTTAGGCAGCCTACAGCAGGCATGTCAAACCACAGGTGAAACAGCACCTGTGGTGCCTATGCAAGATCTTCCAAATCCAGGGGGAGAAAAATGGTCCAACAGCAGCTTCCTCTCCCAAGCCAACACGTCTAGCATTGAGACACTAATCGCTCAAAACCATCTCCGCTGGTCAGGACATGCCATTCGTATGCCTGACACCAGACTCCTGAAGAAACTGCTCTGCTCGGAACGTGGTTGTGGCAGGGGTACTCCAAGGAGGGCAGTGGAAATGATCTCGCAAAGTCCTCAAAGCATCCTGAAGAGGACAAATGCCCCCGCCAATTCGTGGTGGTCCCTGGCTTGTGACCGACCAAAATGGGGAAGTTCAATTGGGACGGTGCCAAACACCGAGAGACTTCATTAGGAACGCGCAGACTTGAAGCCGAGACATTGGAGAGAGTGCACAAACCTCCCAACAACTTGTCTGCCCGACTCTCCAAGCAGGACCGCTGTGCCATGTGGCAGAGTCTGCAGATCGCGCGTTGGATTGATCAGCCATCTCACAACCCATCAAACCAGAGTGGAAGCAAGATCCCTCATCCTGATGGATGCCTAACAGAGAGCCACAGCATCTATAGACATTTTTAAAAAATCACCAGGTTATTTTTGAGATTTAAGGCATTCCAGTTATCTGTAATTCAAAATATTAGGCGACATGGGTTTGGAGCACTTCATCATTAACGGAGAGACTGCAAACAACAGAACAATCAGCTGTTTAATATGAACTGTCAGCTTGTGCCTTTGATGTGCTTTTATGGTTGACTTAGTGCAGGTTCTTATGGCCTACTTTCAAATTATTTCTGAAACTATTCTGGAACATGCTGTAACAAGCAGAAACAGAAGTCACACAAACAAGATAATATCCCTCAGCTCCTCCCCTTCTCCATACCAATCCACTTCCATTCCCCCCTAGTCTTCTTGGCCTCCACCTATCACTGGCTCCCTATCAAGCTCTCCTGTCCCACCCCCTTCTACCAGCTTCTATTTCATCTCATTTCTATATGTCTTAGTTCTGATGAAGGGTCATACGGACTCGAAATGTCAACTGTATCCCTCTCTGCAGATGCTGTCAGACCTGCTGAGCTTTCCCAGGTATTTTTGTTTTTGTTCTAGATTTCCAGCGTCTGCAGTATTTTGCTTTTATCCCTGTGGATGTGTGTTGGGTTTGTGAGTGTGTGAATTGAGAGTGATGAGAAGAGTGACTTACCCTGGCGGAATGGAGGAGACCACTCATCCACTTTTGACACTGGGTGGCTGTCCTCTTTTGCAGAGCGTTGGCGCTGACCATTACTGCCATTGCCTCCCATGCTGAATTGGTGACCTTGCTTGCTGGTCTTTGCCCAGAGTGGGGTTAGAGGATTTCACGGTGGGCCTCCACTGTGTCCAGTAGGTGCCCGAGGGAGGTGCCGCTAAATCTGGGGGCAGCCCATTTCCTCCCTTTGGCAGCCACGACTTTGCAGCAATTTCTGATCTCTTAGAGAGAGCTAGCTCTGTGCAGGGGCGCACTTTATGGCGCCCGGATTACTGAAGGCCTGAGGTGATGGTGGGATGGATGAAGCAGAGGCCACTCTGCCAGTGATCCGGCATGTTTCCCGGGAATGCATTATTAATGAGGCAAGACATGCCAGAAATGGGACAATATGGCAAGAAATCCTGCCATTGCAGCCAACGGGTAAAACTACTGTTTTCATACCCGCTACTGCACTTACAAAGAATCATCCCAGATTTGCACTGAGGGCAAATGGAGTTTATTTCCCTATGAGATTCAGTAAACTGGGACCCGTCTTTTCAATTATGCCTCCATGAAGTAACTTGGGATATTTTTCTACCATAAAAGTATTGTTGTTTTCCCACTCGAATGGCCAAGGATTTCAGTCCCAACGTTTTCAACTTAAAGCAGACAGTGACAAGAGTTGAGCACAAGATTTATCTTAGAAATCTTATGGATGTTCTTCCTCACTGAGATCAAGACTCACTTGCATTGTCTCCTACTTTAACAGGACCTCCATACAATACTATGAAGCCCCTTTACCTCCCTTCAGTTTTGCTCTCACACTGTGTGAACATTAGCATTTATAATGCTTAACAAATTCCTTTCTCCACTATTTTAATGGATGTGCTAATCCATTTAAATAGCTGAGAAAAGAACTACATCCCATGGTATGCTAATATTCACAAAGTGTAATGTCAAAGTCAAAGTCTTCCTATCCACCTACGCCTCACAGGTTTTTAAAACCCAAGCAGGGAATCGTGTAAATACTATTTATTGACTTATTTCATCATCTCTCCTGCACTTTTCAACTTTGGCAATATTCTACACTGTGGATCTTGGCATGTCCTTGGATTCCTTTCCAAAAAGAATCTGAGAGACATTTGTAGTGCTTGAAAACAAAGACGTTTGTGAACTTGCACCCACTGGTGCTGCAATTCATTCGGAAGGAATTTATGGAAGTCCCTGGTTTGTGACTGACCAAAAAATGGAGAAGGTGCTTCTGGGAAGGCATCAGACACATCAAAAGACTTCGTCAGGAACACGCAGAGGCGAAGCTGAGGCATTGGAGAGAGCACACAAACCTCCTAACGTCTCACCTACCCAAGCCTCCAAGTGCTACCTGCCCTGCAGATTGTGCATTGGACTTTACAGCCACCTCAAAACCCATTGAACTGGAGTGGAAGCGAGTCATCCATCCTTAATCCTGAGTGACTGCTTAAGAAGAAGATTGGCAACCAGATCATTAAATTGTAGAGCGAGCAGAACTTCGGATCAAGACTGGAATTGAAGGTGCTGTCTGATACCTTTTGGACTGAACTAGTCACGCCAGAAACTGGTTTCAACCTTTGTTAAACATGGCCAGGCAACAGAAGCGTCAGTGTGGGGATGTGAAATATGCTTCACAATGAATTGTGTAGTTGGGAGCTGCTACGTCCAATGCATAACAGCCTTCGTGACTTCTGTTCACAATAGGGAGACAGGACTACAGCTGCATTCAGTAGTGAGTGATAAACCGCGAGTCCTACCATGTGATTCTCGGCTAACTCAATTACTACTGTTTGTCCAATTAGCAATCATCCCTCACCAAGCCTCAGCAACATTCAGAATTATTTGCTCATCAGTATCTTAAGCATTATTTAACCTCTATGATTAGAGAGGAACAAATTAGGAGATTATTGGGACTATTTTAGGGTGCATCATTATTGCCATGACACTGTGAAATGGTTATGCATCATGCTGATGCTGCAATTATAAAGCAAAAGAGTCCACCTGACTTCAGAGAAGAGTCGAGTGTGGCAGGAGTCTCACTTTGCTTCACTTTGGAATCAAGTTGGGCCTTTACACCAGAATTACAGAACACAAGTGAAGTTGAAACCACTTTGCACCAACGCTAAACCCGTCTTGGAAACATGCTGTAAAAACTTCACTGAATCGGAAGTGAGACGTTTTCTTCGACTAAAAAAATGGACTAGTCAGGTAGGTAGCCAGGTAGTCAGGACTAGTCTGGTGAGCGGAACGGGGACAAACGAAGTTCAATCTGGAGAAGTGTGAGGCAATGCATTTGGGGAAGGCTAACAAGGCATGAAAATACACAATAAATGGTGTGAGAATAAAGGAACAGAGTGACCTTGGAGTGCACGTCCACAGATCCCTGAAGGTGGCGGGATGTGTAGATAAGGTGGTCAAGAGACATACAGAATACTTGCCTTTATTAGCTGAGGGATAGAATATAGAGGCATAGAGCTGAGTAGTTATGCTGGCCACAGTCAAAGTACTGAGTGCAGTTCTGGTCACTGGACCATTGGAAAGACGTGATCGCACTAGAGAAGGTTCAGAGGAGATTTACAAGGATGTTGCCTGAACTGGAGAATTTTAGTCATGAGGAATGGTTAGGCTAGAATTGCTTTCTTTGGAACAGAGGAGGCTGAGGGGAGAACCAACTGAAGTGTATAGAATTATGAGGGATTTAGATAAAAGCGATGGAAAGGTACATGTTTAGGGTAAGATGCAGGAGGATTTGTGAGGAAATCTTTTCAAGCAGAGGGTGGTGGGGATCTGGAACCCACGGCCTTAAAAAGGGTGGAAGAGGCAGGAACCCCCCTTAACATTTAAGAAATATTTGGACATGCATTTGAAACACCATAATCAACAAGGCTACAGATCAAGAATTGGAAAGCGGGATTAGGCTGGATGGCTTCTTGTCAATGGACTGAATGGACTCCTTTCACGCTGTAAATTTCTACGATAATTTCTATGAAGAAATCTAGGTGGAGGTCCAAGCTAAGTTATCTGTTCCCGTTTATAAGCTGGCCTTTTCACCTCAGGACTGTTAGTGCAATATTGTCATACAACAAGAGCCGAGAAAGGTGCAGAAAGGTCAACAACTGAGGACACTGATTTAAGGTGGTTGGAAAAAGAACGAACTGTGACACAAGGGAAATTCTTCTTACGCAGCGCGTGATTAGGAACTGGAACACACTACCTTAGAGTGTGGTAGAGGCAGATACCATCGGGACTTTCAGAATAGGATTAGGGAATTTGGAAAATTAGAACATAAGAACATAAGAAGTAGGAACAGGAGTGGACCATTCGGCCCCTTAAGCCTGTTCCGCCCATTCAGTAAGATCATGGCTGATCTTCTTGTGTTTCGATTTCCACATTCCCATCTAACCTTTGATTCCCCTGCCTAGCAAGAATCTACCTACCTCTTCCTTAAAAATATTCGATGACCCCGCCTCCACCACCTTCTGAGTCAAAGAATCCCAAAGTCGCACGACTCTCTGAGAGAAAAACATTCTCCTCATCTCTGTCCTAAAAGGGTGACCCCTAATTTCAAAACAGTGCCCCCCCCCCAGGGATTGGATAATTGTCTTGAGAAAAAATAATTTGTAGGGCTACGGGGAAAGGGTGAGGGAGTGGGACTCACTGAGTCGCTCTTTCAGGGAGCTGACATGGACTCAATGGGCCCAATGTAGCCATTCTAGGTCCTATTGATACTATGATAGCACCCAGTAAGTGTAGAAAATAATGGAAGCTGCCTTGGAACATTGCATCAAATTATTGCTCTACTCATGGCTCATAACATGTGAAAAGGATAAAAGAAGGGTGTGGTAAATCAAGGGCGGAACACCAAGCATGGGGTAAATTGTACATCAAGACGCTCCATATAAATGATATAAGGATACCCTGAGAAAGAGCCCTACAAACTTCTGCATTGCGCATCACCTTTCTTGAGAAAACACATCCGGTGTGCCTAGAGGAAGGCCAGAGATGCAAGGCTGCAGAAGATCCCCCCCCCCACCCCCAAGCACCAACAATGACAATCTGAACTGCCAGTACTGCGGACCCCCATGCCAATCCCTCATGGGACGTTTCAGGACCCACAGAGGATGATGAAATCGTTTACAGCTTGGACATATTCAAACAATGAGAAGTCGACCGTGATGGTACTGGACTAGCGACACAAGAGGTGGTGGGTTCAAATCTCAGGACTGAAATTGAAATGAATAAATCCGGTCATGTGTAGGATGGTACCGGGGGAAAAAAAGACATGAAAGCTGTTGGAAGAATTCCAACAATTCGTTAAAGGTGCTTCACAGAAAGGAACCTCTGTCACTGGCCTGGCCTACACATGATTCCAGGTTGACTCTTAAGCTTCTGAGATGTTTGCTTATTTTATAATAACGGTCAATGAATGTGACCTTGCCACCTATACCCATGTTCCAAGAACAAATTTTTTTAAAAATGTGCAAGCACTATTTTGACTGTCATCCCATTAATGGAGTAAAATGAGAAATTTTGTTATCCCAGCAAATAGCTGAGGGAAGTGTTCATAACTGTGCATTTCTTTTTGCCTATAGGGTCAAGTCAGGTCACAACCTCTTCTCATGGGTTAGTTGTTGGATAAAAAGGACAACCGACGCAAGATAGTGCTGTAGCCAAACAAAAGTGTTGCATGAGAGGCACTCACAAGATCAGAATGAGCAAACACAGCCAAACTCGGACCTGAAGGGTAGGCTGCAGAAACTCGGAGTCATGCCAAGTGATTCTGCATTGTTAATGTAAATCGAGCTATAGAAATAAGAGGTCATTATCTGATTCCAGCCCAGCCAGCACCTCATAAGGGGCCAGCCTGCCTCTGTCCAAGCAAACATGCCTGTTCTCTATACAGTAAACAGGCTTCCCAGTGGGTTAGCACCTGTTAAATTAGCATCACTTTCATCTAGGAGTCAAAGGCAGGTCACAGCCTCTTCTGATTGTTTTCTAGCAGGCCTGACTATCAGATACAAGTGACAGCAATGTTAAGCAAACACCAAGTGTCACTCTAAATGCACTTGCACAAAGTACACACCTTTCCTGATACGTGGGTTAAGCACCTTAATCCTTCTTCAGGCTCTGGAAGTCTGAATCGTGTAAATGCCTCAGCGAAGGCAAAATCAACATTGATAGAAACAGAAATACTGGAAAAACTCAGCAGGTCTACCAGACCTGCTGAGTTTTTCCAGGTAATTCTGTTTTTGTTTTGGATTTCCAGGATCCGCAGTTTTTTGTTTTTCTCAACATTGATAGAGTTGGCCGTTCCTTGCTTGATTTGAAGGAAGGCTTTGGACATTGATAGAGTTGGCCATTCCTTGCTTGATTTGAGGAAGGCGATGGACCCACCTGGGCTGCTTGTTTACACTGTAACTGGAACACTCGGTGCACTGTGTTTGAACTGAATTTAACAATCCCGAGGGATTGAAAGGAAACTTGAAGTCAATTGCAATTTACTAGCTAGGGTCTGCACAGGGCTGTGGTTCCATGAAACGAGCCGCAGTGCTCAGGTGGACTGAGATGATAAGCAGCTTACCTGGGAGTCATCACCTTAAACTCACCAACAGCCATTTATACGGCATCTTTAAAGCTGCAAAAACATCACAAGGTGTTTCACGGGAACGTTATCCAGCAGAATTTAACACTGAGCCACATTGGGAGATATGAGAATAGGCGGAGATGGGTTTAAGGAGTGTCTTAAAGGTGCAGCGAGGCGGGGAGGGTTGTTGGGGAGTGGGTATTCAAAGAGGTAGATTTTAAGGAGTGTCTTAAGGGAGGACATTCAGCTTCATCCACCGGAGCAGATACCCGAGGGCTTAGCCATTAAACATGGTCAGAAAGTTACGGGTGGCATAGATCCAACATGGACTGCTGAAGGTGTGGGGAAGGGGGTGAGGGGAGGGGAGGAGAGGGGTGTGGGTGAGGGGAGAGGGTGTGGGGGAGGGGAGGGGGTGCGGGTGAGATTTCTGAGGATGTGGGGGAGGGGAAGGGGTGCGGGTGAGGGGAGGGGTGTGGGGGAGGGGAGGGGGTGCGGGTGAGATTTCTGAGGGTGTGGGGGAGGAGAGGGGGTGCGGGTGAGATTTCTGAGGGTGTGGGGGAGGGGAGGGGGTGCGGGTGAGATTTCTGAGGGTGTGGGGGAGGGGAGGGGTGCGGGTGAGATTTCTGAGGGTGTGGGGGAGGGGAGGGGGTGCGGGTGAGATTTCTGAGGGTGTGGGGGAGGGGAGGGGTGCGGGTGAGACTGCTGAGGGTGTGGGGGAGGGGTGGGGATGTGGGTGAGGGGAGGGGGTGTGGGGGAGGGGAGGGGTGTGGGTGAGACTGCTGAGAGTGTGGGGATGTGGGTGAGGGGAGGGGGTGTAGGGGAGGGGAGGGGGTGTGGGGGAGGGGAGGGGGTGTGGGTGAGACTGCTGAAGGTGCGGGTGAGGGGAGGAGGTGTGGGTGAGGGGAGGGGTTGTGGGTGAGGGGAGTGGGTGTGGGTGAGGGGAGGGGGTGTGGGTGAGGGGAGGGGGTGTGGGTGAGGGGAGGGGGTGTGGGGGAGGGGAGGGGGTGTGGGGGAGGGGAGGGGTGCGGGTGAGACTGCTGAGGGTGTGGGGATGTGGGTGAGGGGAGGGGGTGTAGGGGAGGGGAGGGGTTGTGGGTGAGGGGAGGGGGTGTGGGGGAGGGGAGGGGTGCGGGTGAGACTGCTGAGGGTGTGGGGATGTGGGTGAGGGGAGGGGGTGTAGGGGAGGGGAGGGGTTGTGGGTGAGGGGAGGGGGTGTGGGGGAGGGGAGGGGTGCGGGTGAGACTGCTGAGGGTGTGGGGATGTGGGTGAGGGGAGGGGGTGTAGGGGAGGGGAGGGGTTGTGGGTGAGGGGAGGGGGTGTGGGGGAGGGGAGGGGTTGTGGGTGAGGGGAGGGGGTGTGGGGGAGGGGAGGGGTGCGGGTGAGACTGCTGAGGGTGTGGGGATGTGGGTGAGGGGAGGGGGTGTAGGGGAGGGGAGGGGGTGTGGGGGAGGGGAGGGGGTGTGGGGGAGGGGAGGGGGTGTGGGGGAGGGGAGGGGGTGTGGGTGAGGGGAGGGGGTGTGGGGGAGGGGAGGGGGTGTGGGGGAGGGGAGGGGGTGTGGGTGAGGGTAGGGGGTGTGGGGGAGGGGAGGGGGTGTGGGGGAGGGGAGGGGGTGTGGGGGAGGGGAGGGGGTGTGGGGGAGGGGAGGGGGTGTGGGTGAGGGTAGGGGGTGTGGGGGAGGGGAGGGGTGCGGGTGAGACTGCTGAGGGTGTGGGGATGTGGGTGAGGGGAGGGGGTG